>NW_027473318.1:4022822-4347386 GCF_050947335.1 Megachile rotundata | reverse complement strand
TGATTGTGATTGTATGATTATGATTGTATGATTGTGATTGTATGATTGTATTTGGGTGATTGTATTTGGGAGATTGTATTTGGGAGATTGTAATTGTATGATTGCGATTGTATGATTGTGATTGTATGATTGCGATTGTATGAATGCGATTGTATGATTGTGATTGTATGATTGTGATTGTATGATTGTGATTGTATGATTGTGATTGTATGATTGTGATTGTATGATTGTGATTGTATGATTGTGATTGTATGATTGTATTTGGGAGATTGTATTTGGGATATTGTAATTGTATGATTGCGATTGTATGATTGTGATTGTATGATTGTGATTGTATGATTGTGATTGTATGAGTGTGATTGTGTGATTGTGGCTGTGCGATTGAGATTGTACGATTGTGATTGAATGATTGTGATTGTATGATTATAATTGTATGATTGTGATTGCATGATTGTGATTGTATGATTGTGATGTATGATTGTAATTGTATGATTATGATTGTATGATTGCGATTGTATGAATGCGATTGTATGATTGTGATTGCATAATTGTGATTGTATGATTGTGATTGTATGATTGTGATTGTCTGATTGTGGTTGTATGATTGTGATTGTATGATTGTCATTGTATGATTGTGATTGTATGATTGTGATTGTATGATTGTGATTGTATGATTGTATTTGGGTGATTGTATTTGGGAGATTGTATTTGGGAGATTGTAATTGTATGATTGCGATTGTATGATTGTGATTGTATGATTGCGATTGTATGATTGTGATTGAATGATTGTGATTGTATGATTGTAATTGTATGATTGTGATTGCATGATTGTGATGGTATGATTGTGATTGTATGATTGCGATCGTATGATTGTGATTGCATGATTATGATTGTATGATTGTGATTGTATGATTGCGATTGTATGATTGCGATTGTATGATTGTGATTGTATGATTGTGATTGTATGATTGTGATTGTATGATTGTGATTGTATGATTGTGATTGCATGATTTTGAACGTATGATTGTGATTGTATGATTGTGATTGTATGATTGTGATTGTATGATTGTGATTGTATGATTGTGATTGTATGATTGTGATTGTATGATTGTGATTGTATGATTGTGATTGTATGATTGAGATAGTATGATTGTGATTGTATGATTGTGATTGTATGATTGTGATTGTATGATTGTGATTGTATGATTGTGATTGTATGATTGTGATTGTATGATTGTGATTGTATGATTGTGATTGTATGATTGTGATTGTATGATTGTGATTATATGATTGTGATTGTATGATTATGATTGTATGATTGTGATTGTATGATTGTATTTGGGTGATTGTATTTGGGTGATTGTATTTGGGAGATTGTATTTGGGAGATTGTAATTGTATGATTGCGATTGTATGATTGTGATTGTATGATTGCGATTGTATGATTGTGATTGAATGATTGTGATTGTATGATTATAATTGTATGATTGTGATTGCATGATTGTGATGGTATGATTGTGATTGTATGATTGCGATCGTATGATTGTGATTGCATGATTATGATTGTATGATTGCGATTGTATGATTGTGATTGTATGATTGCGATTGTATGATTGTGATTGAATGATTGTGATTGTATGATTGTGATTGTATGATTGTGATTGCATGATTGTGATGGTATGATTGTGATTGTATGATTGCGATCGTATGATTTTGAACGTATGATTGTGATTGTATGATTGTGATTGTATGATTGTGATTGTATGATTGTGATTGTATGATTGTGATTGTATGATTGTGATTGTATGATTGTGATTGTATGATTGTGATTGTATGATTGTGATTGTATGATTGTGATTGTATGATTGAGATAGTATGATTGTGATTGTATGATTGTGATTGTATGATTGTGATTGTATGATTGTGATTGTATGATTGTGATTGTATGATTGTGATTGTATGATTGTGATTGTATGATTGTGATTGTATGATTGTGATTGTATGATTGTGATTGTATGATTGTGATTGTATGATTGCGTTTGTATGATTGTGATTGTATGATTGTGATGTATGATTGTAATTGTATGATTATGATTGTATGATTGTGATTGTATGATTGCGATTGTATGATTGTGATTGTATGATTGTGATGTATGATTGTAATTGTATGATTATGATTGTATGATTGTGATTGTATGATTGTGATGGTATGATTGTGATTGTATGATTGCGATCGTATGATTGTGATTGCATGATTATGATTGTATGATTGTGATTGTATGATTGCGATTGTATGATTGTGATTGTATGATTATGATTGTATTTTTGTGATTGTATGATTGTGATTGTATGAGTGTGATTGTGTGATTGTGGTTGTGCGATTGAGATTGTACGATTGTGATTGAATGATTGTGATTGTATGATTATAATTGTATGATTGTGATTGTATGATTGTGATTGTATGATTGTGATTGTATGATTGTGATTGTATGATTGTGATTGTATGATTGTGATTGTATGATTGTGATAGTATGATTGTGATTGTATGATTGTGATTGTATGATTGTGATTGTATGATTGTGATTGTATGATTGTGATTGTATGATTGTATTTGGGAGATTGTATTTGGGAGATTGTATTTGGGAGATTGTAATTGTATGATTGCGATTGTATGATTGTGATTGTATGATTGCGATTGTATGATTGTGATTGTATGATTGTGATGTATGATTGTAATTGTATGATTATGATTGTATGATTGTGATTGTATGATTGTGATTGTATGATTGTATTTGGGAGATTGTAGTTGGGAGATTGTATTTGGGAGATTGTATTTGGGAGATTGTAATTGTATGATTGCGATCGTATGATTGTGATTGTATGATTGCGATTGTATGATTGTGATTGTATGATTGTGATGTATGATTGTAATTGTATGATTGTGATGTATGATTGTAATTGTATGATTATGATTGTATGATTGTGATTGTATGATTGTGATGGTATGATTGTGATTGTATGATTGCGATCGTATGATTGTGATTGTATGATCATGATTGTATGATTGTGATTGTATGATTGCGATTGTATGAATGCGATTGTATGATTGTGATTGCATAATTGTGATTGTATGATTGTGATTGTATGATTGTGATTGCCTGATTGTGGTTGTATGATTGTGATTGTATGATTGTGATTGTATGATTGCGATTGTATGATTGTGATTGTATGATTATGATTGTATTTTTGTGATTGTATGATTGTGATTGTATGATTGTGATTGTATGATTGTGATTGTATGATTGTGATTGTCTGATTGTGATTGTATGATTGTGATTGTATGATTGTGATAGTATGATTGTGATTGTATGATTGTGATTGTATGATTGTGATTGTATGATTATGATTGTATGATTGTGATTGCATGATTGTATTTGGGTGATTGTATTTGTCAGATTGTATTTGGGAGATTGTAATTGTATGATTGCGATTGTATGATTGTGATTGTATGATTGCGATTGTATGAATGCGATTGTATGATTGTGATTGTATGATTGCGATTGTATGATTGTGATTGTATGATTGTGATTGTATGATTGTGATTGTATGATTGTGATTGTATGATTGTGATTGCATGATTTTGAACGTATGATTGTGATTGTATGATTGTGATTGTATGATTGTGATTGTATGATTGTGATTGTATGATTGTGATTGTATGATTGTGATTGTATGATTGTGATTGTATGATTGTGATAGTATGATTGTGATTGTATGATTGTGATTGTATGATTGTATTTGGGAGATTGTATTCGGGAGATTGTATTTGGGAGATTGTAATTGTATGATTGCGATTGTATGATTGTGATTGTATGATTGCGATTGTATGATTGTGATTGTATGATTCTGATGTATGATTGTAATTGTATGACTATGATTGTATGATTGTGATTGTATGATTGTCATTGTATGATTGTATCTGGGAGATTGTATTTGGGAGATTGTATTTGGGAGATTGTAATTGTATGATTGCGATTGTATGATTGTGATTGTATGATTGCGATTGTATGATTGTGATTGTATGATTGTGATGTATGATTGTAATTGTATGATTATGATTGTATGATTGTGATTGTATGATTGTGATTGTATGATTATGATTGTATTTTTGTGATTGTATGATTGTGATTGTATGATTGTGAGAGTATGATTGTGATTGTATGATTGTGATTGTATGATTATGATTGTATGATTGTGATTGTATGATTGTATTTGGGTGATTGTATTTGGGAGATTGTATTTGGGAGATTGTAATTGTATGATTGCGATTGTATGATTGTGATTGTATGATTGCGATTGTATGAATGCGATTGTATGATTGTGATTGTATGATTGTGATTGTATGATTGTGATTGTATGATTGTGATTGTATGATTGTGATTGTATGATTGTGATTGTATGATTGTGATTGTATGATTGTATTTGGGAGATTGTATTTGGGATATTGTAATTGTATGATTGCGATTGTATGATTGTGATTGTATGATTGTGATGTATGATTGTAATTGTATGATTATGATTGTATGATTGTGATTGTATGATTGTGATTGTATGATTGTGATTGTATGATTGTGATTGTATGATTGTGATTGTATGATTGTGATTGTATGATTGTGAGTGTATGATTGTGATTGTATGATTGTATTTGGGATATTGTAATTGTATGATTGCGATTGTATGATTGTGATTGTATGATTGTGATTGTATGATTGTGATAGTATGATTGTGAAAGTATGATTGTGATTGTGTGATTGTGATTGTATGATTGTGATGTATGATTGTAATTGTATGATTATGATTGTATGATTGTGATTGTATGATTGTGATTGTATGATTGAGATTGTATGATTGTGATTGTATGCTTGCGATTGTCTGATTGTGGTTGTATGATTGTGATTGTATGATTGTGATTGTATGATTGTGATTGTATGATTGTGATTGTATGATTGTGATTGTATGATTGTATTTGGGAGATTGTATTTGGGATATTGTAATTGTATGATTGCGATTGTATGATTGTGATTGTATGATTGTGATTGTATGATTGTGATTGTATGAGTGTGATTGTGTGATTGTGGCTGTGCGATTGAGATTGTACGATTGTGATTGAATGATTGTGATTGTATGATTATAATTGTATGATTGTGATTGCATGATTGTGATTGTATGATTGTGATGTATGATTGTAATTGTATGATTATGATTGTATGATTGCGATTGTATGAATGCGATTGTATGATTGTGATTGCATAATTGTGATTGTATGATTGTGATTGTATGATTGTGATTGTCTGATTGTGGTTGTATGATTGTGATTGTATGATTGTCATTGTATGATTGTGATTGTATGATTGTGATTGTATGATTGTGATTGTATGATTGTGATTGTATGATTGTGATTGTATGATTGTATTTGGGAGATTGTATTTGGGGTATTGTAATTGTATGATTGCGATTGTATGATTGTGATTGTACGATTGTGATTGTATGATTGTGATTGTGTGATTGTGATTGCATGATTATGATTGTATGATTGTGATTGAATGATTGCGATTGTATGATTGTGATTGTATGATTATGATTGTATTTTTGTGATTGTATGATTGTGATTGTATGATTGTGAAAGTATGATTGTGATTGTATGATTGTGATTGTATGATTATGATTGTATGATTGTGATTGTATGATTGTATTTGGGTGATTGTATTTGGGAGATTGTATTTGGGAGATTGTAATTGTATGATTGCGATTGTATGATTGCGATTGTATGATTGTGATTGTATGATTGTGATTGTATGATTGTGATTGTATGATTGTGATTGTATGATTGTGATTGTATGATTGTGATTGCATGATTTTGAACGTATGATTGTGATTGTATGATTGTGATTGTATGATTGTGATTGTATGATTGTGATTGTATGATTGTGATTGTATGATTGTGATTGAATGATTGTGATTGTATGATTGTGATTGTATGATTGAGATAGTATGATTGTGATTGTATGATTGTGATTGTATGATTGTGATTGTATGATTGTGATTGTATGATTGTGATTGTATGATTGTGATTGTATGATTGTGATTGTATGATTGTGATTGTATGATTGTGATTCTATGATTGTGATTGTATGATTGCGTTTGTATGATTGTGATTGTATGATTGTGATGTATGATTGTAATTGTATGATTATGATTGTATGATTGTGATTGTATGATTGCGATTGTATGATTGTGATTGTATGATTGTGATGTATGATTGTAATTGTATGATTATGATTGTATGATTGTGATTGTATGATTGTGATGGTATGATTGTGATTGTATGATTGCGATCGTATGATTGTGATTGCATGATTATGATTGTATGATTGTGATTGTATGATTGCGATTGTATGATTGTGATTGTATGATTATGATTGTATTTTTGTGATTGTATGATTGTGATTGTATGATTGTGATTGTATGAGTGTGATTGTGTGATTGTGGTTGTGCGATTGAGATTGTACGATTGTGATTGAATGATTGTGATTGTATGATTATAATTGTATGATTGTGATTGCATGATTGTGATTGTATGATTGTGATTGCATGATTTTGAATGTATGATTGTGATTGTATGATTGTGATGTATGATTGTAATTGTATGATTATGATTGTATGATTGTGATTGTATGATTGTGATTGTATGATTGTGATTGTATGATTGTATTTGGGAGATTGTAGTTGGGAGATTGTATTTGGGAGATTGTATTTGGGAGATGGTAATTGTATGATTGCGATCGTATGATTGTGATTGTATGATTGCGATTGTATGATTGTGATTGTATGATTGTGATGTATGATTGTAATTGTATGATTGTGATGTATGATTGTAATTGTATGATTATGATTGTATGATTGTGATTGTATGATTGTGATGGTATGATTGTGATTGTATGATTGCGATCGTATGATTGTGATTGTATGATCATGATTGTATGATTGTGATTGTATGATTGCGATTGTATGAATGCGATTGTATGATTGTGATTGCATAATTGTGATTGTATGATTGTGATTGTATGATTGTGATTGCCTGATTGTGGTTGTATGATTGTGATTGTATGATTGTGATTGTATGATTGTGATTGTATGATTGCGATTGTATGATTGTGATTGTATGATTGTGATGTATGATTGTAATTGTATGATTATGATTGTATGATTGTGATTGTATGATTGTGATGGTATGATTGTGATTGTATGATTGCGATCGTATGATTGTGATTGCATGATTATGATTGTATGATTGTGATTGTATGATTGCGATTGTATGATTGTGATTGTATGATTATGATTGTATTTTTGTGATTGTATGATTGTGATTGTATGATTGTGATTGTATGATTGTGATTGTATGATTGTGATTGTCTGATTGTGATTGTATGATTGTGATTGTATGATTGTGATAGTATGATTGTGATTGTATGATTGTGATTGTATGATTGTGATTGTATGATTATGATTGTATGATTGTGATTGTATGATTGTATTTGGGATATTGTAATTGTATGATTGCGATTGTATGATTGTGATTGTATGATTGTGATTGTATGAGTGTGATTGTGTGATTATGGTTGTGCGATTGAGATTGTACGATTGTGATTGAATGATTGTGATTGTATGATTATAATTGTATGATTGTGATTGCATGATTGTGATTGTATGATTGTGATTGCATGATTTTGAATGTATGATTGTGATTGTATGATTGTGATTGTATGATTGTGATTGTATGATTGTGATTGTATGATTGTGATTGTATGATTGTGATAGTATGATTGTGATTGTATGATTGTGATTGTATGATTGTGATTGTATGATTGTATTTGGGAGATTGTATTCGGGAGATTGTATTTGGGAGATTGTAATTGTATGATTGCGATTGTATGATTGTGATTGTATGATTGCGATTGTATGATTGTGATTGTATGATTCTGATGTATGATTGTAATTGTATGATTATGATTGTATGATTGTGATTGTATGATTGTCATTGTATGATTGTATCTGGGAGATTGTATTTGGGAGATTGTATTTGGGAGATTGTATTTGGGAGATTGTAATTGTATGATTGTGATTGTATGATTGTGATAGTACGATTGTGATTGTATGATTGTGATTGTATGACTGTGATTGTATGATTGTGATTGTATGATTGTGATTGTATGATTGTGAAAGTATGATTGTGATGCTATGATTGTGATTGTATGATTGTGATTGTATGGTTGTGATTGTATGATTATGATTGTATGATTGTGATTGTATGATTGTGATTGTATGATTGTGATTGTATGATTGTGATAGTACGATTGTGATTGTATGATTGTGATTGTATGACTGTGATTGTATGATTGTGATTGTATGATTGTGATTGTATGATTGTGAAAGTATGATTGTGATGCTATGATTGTGATTGTATGATTGTGATTGTATGATTGTGATTGTATGAGTGTGATTGTCTGATTGTGGTTGTGCGATTGTGATTGAACGATTGTGATTGTACGATTGTTATTGAATGATTGTGATTGTATGATTCTGATTGTATGATTGTGATAGCATGATTGTGATTGTATGATTGTGATTGCATGATTTTGAATGTATGATTGCGATTGTATGATTGTGGTTGTATGATTGTGATTGTATGATTGTGATTGTATGATTGTGGTTGTATGATTGTGATAGTATGATT
This sequence comes from Megachile rotundata, assembly GCF_050947335.1. NCBI lineage: Eukaryota > Metazoa > Arthropoda > Insecta > Hymenoptera > Megachilidae > Megachile > Megachile rotundata. Next base: position 4,338,593 of record NW_027473318.1, on the reverse strand, counting down.
GTGATAGTATGATTGTGATTGTATGATTGCGATTGTATGATTGTGATTGTATGATTGCGATTGTATGATTGTGATTGTATGATTGTGATTGTATGATTGTGATTGTATGATTGTATTTGGGTGATTGTATTTGGGAGATTGTATTTGGGAGATTGTAATTGTATGATTGCGATTGTATGATTGTGATTGTATGATTGCGATTGTATGATTGTGATTGAATGATTGTGATTGTATGATTGTAATTGTATGATTGTGATTGCATGATTGTGATGGTATGATTGTGATTGTATGATTGCGATCGTATGATTGTGATTGCATGATTATGATTGTATGATTGTGATTGTATGATTGCGATTGTATGATTGCGATTGTATGATTGTGATTGTATGATTGTGATTGTATGATTGTGATTGTATGATTGTGATTGTATGATTGTGATTGCATGATTTTGAACGTATGATTGTGATTGTATGATTGTGATTGTATGATTGTGATTGTATGATTGTGATTGTATGATTGTGATTGTATGATTGTGATTGTATGATTGTGATTGTATGATTGTGATTGTATGATTGAGATAGTATGATTGTGATTGTATGATTGTGATTGTATGATTGTGATTGTGTGATTGTGATTGTATGATTGTGATTGTATGATTGTGATTGTATGATTGTGATTGTATGATTGTGATTGTATGATTGTGATTGTATGATTGTGATTGTATGATTGTGATTGTATGATTGTGATTGTATGATTATGATTGTATGATTGTGATTGTATGATTGTATTTGGGTGATTGTATTTGGGTGATTGTATTTGGGAGATTGTATTTGGGAGATTGTAATTGTATGATTGCGATTGTATGATTGTGATTGTATGATTGCGATTGTATGATTGTGATTGAATGATTGTGATTGTATGATTATAATTGTATGATTGTGATTGCATGATTGTGATGGTATGATTGTGATTGTATGATTGCGATCGTATGATTGTGATTGCATGATTATGATTGTATGATTGCGATTGTATGATTGTGATTGTATGATTGCGATTGTATGATTGTGATTGAATGATTGTGATTGTATGATTGTGATTGTATGATTGTGATTGCATGATTGTGATGGTATGATTGTGATTGTATGATTGCGATCGTATGATTTTGAACGTATGATTGTGATTGTATGATTGTGATTGTATGATTGTGATTGTATGATTGTGATTGTATGATTGTGATTGTATGATTGTGATTGTATGATTGTGATTGTATGATTGTGATTGTATGATTGTGATTGTATGATTGAGATAGTATGATTGTGATTGTATGATTGTGATTGTATGATTGTGATTGTATGATTGTGATTGTATGATTGTGATTGTATGATTGTGATTGTATGATTGTGATTGTATGATTGTGATTGTATGATTGTGATTGTATGATTGTGATTGTATGATTGTGATTGTATGATTGCGTTTGTATGATTGTGATTGTATGATTGTGATGTATGATTGTAATTGTATGATTATGATTGTATGATTGTGATTGTATGATTGCGATTGTATGATTGTGATTGTATGATTGTGATGTATGATTGTAATTGTATGATTATGATTGTATGATTGTGATTGTATGATTGTGATGGTATGATTGTGATTGTATGATTGCGATCGTATGATTGTGATTGCATGATTATGATTGTATGATTGTGATTGTATGATTGCGATTGTATGATTGTGATTGTATGATTATGGTTGTATTTTTGTGATTGTATGATTGTGATTGTATGATTGTGATTGTATGAGTGTGATTGTGTGATTGTGGTTGTGCGATTGAGATTGTACGATTGTGATTGAATGATTGTGATTGTATGATTATAATTGTATGATTGTGATTGTATGATTGTGATTGTATGATTGTGATTGTATGATTGTGATTGTATGATTGTGATTGTATGATTGTGATAGTATGATTGTGATTGTATGATTGTGATTGTATGATTGTGATTGTATGATTGTAATTGTATGATTGTGATTGTATGATTGTATTTGGGAGATTGTATTTGGGAGATTGTATTTGGGAGATTGTAATTGTATGATTGCGAATGTATGATTGTGATTGTATGATTCTGATGTATGATTGTAATTGTATGATTATGATTGTATGATTGTGATTGTATGATTGTCATTGTATGATTGTATCTGGGAGATTGTATTTGGGAGATTGTATTTGGGAGATTGTAATTGTATGATTGTGATTGTATGATTGTGATAGTACGATTGTGATTGTATGATTGTAATCGTATGACTGTGATTGTATGATTGTGATTGTATGATTGTGATTGTATGATTGTGAAAGTATGATTGTGATGCTATGATTGTGATTGTATGATTGTGATTGTATGATTGTGATTGTATGATTATGATTGTATGATTGTGATTGTATGATTGTGATTGTATGATTGTGATTGTATGATTGTGATAGTACGATTGTGATTGTATGATTGTGATTGTATGACTGTGATTGTATGATTGTGATTGTATGATTGTGATTGTATGATTGTGAAAGTATGATTGTGATGCTATGATTGTGATTGTATGATTGTGATTGTATGATTGTGATTGTATGAGTGTGATTGTCTGATTGTGGTTGTGCGATTGTGATTGAACGATTGTGATTGTACGATTGTTATTGAATGATTGTGATTGTATGATTCTGATTGTATGATTGTGATAGCATGATTGTGATTGTATGATTGTGATTGCATGATTTTGAATGTATGATTGCGATTGTATGATTGTGGTTGTATGATTGTGATTGTATGATTGTGATTGTATGAGTGTGATTGTATGATTGTGATAGTATGATTGTGATAGTATGATTGTGATTGTATGATTGCGATTGTATGATTGTGATTGTATGATTGTGATTGTATGATTGTGATTGTATGATTGTGATTGTATGATTGTGATTGTATGATTGTGATTGTATGATTGTGATTGTATGATTGTGGTTGTATGATTGTGATTGTATGATTGTGATTATATGATTGTGATTGTATGATTGTGATTGTATGATTGTGATAGTATGATTGTGATTGTATGATTGTGATTGTATGATTGTGATTGTATGATTGTGATTGTATGATTGTGATTGTATGATTGTGATTGTATGATTGTATTTGGGAGATTGTATTTGGGAGATTGTATTTGGGAGATTGTAATTGTATGATTGCTATTGTATGATTGTGATTGTATGATTGCGATTGTATGATTGTGATTGTATGATTGTGATGTATGATTGTAATTGTATGATTATGATTGTATGATTGTGATTGTATGATTGTGATTGTATGATTGTATTTGGGAGATTGTAGTTGGGAGATTGTATTTGGGAGATTGTATTTGGGAGATTGTAATTGTATGATTGCGATTGTATGATTGTGATTGTATGATTGCGATTGTATGATTGTGATTGTATGATTGCGATTGTATGATTGTGATTGTATGATTGTGATGTATGATTGTAATTGTATGATTATGATTGTATGATTCTGATTGTATGATTGTGATGGTATGATTGTGATTGTATGATTGCGATCGTATGATTGTGATTGTATGATCATGATTGTATGATTGTGATTGTATGATTGCGATTGTATGAATGCGATTGTATGATTGTGATTGCATAATTGTGATTGTATGATTGTGATTGTATGATTGTGATTGTCTGATTGTGGTTGTATGATTGTGATTGTATGATTGTGATTGTATGATTGTGATTGTATGATTGCGATTGTATGATTGTGATTGTATGATTGTGATGTATGATTGTAATTGTATGATTATGATTGTATGATTGTGATTGTATGATTGTGATGGTATGATTGTGATTGTATGATTGTGATCGTATGATTGTGATTGCATGATTATGATTGTATGATTGTGATTGTATGATTGCGATTGTATGATTGTGATTGTATGATTATGATTGTATTTTTGTGATTGTATGATTGTGATTGTATGATTGCGATTGTATGATTGTGATTGTATGATTGAGATTGTCTGATTGTGATTGTGTGATTGTGATTGTATGATTGTGATAGTATGATTGTGATTGTATGATTGTGATTGTATGATTGTGATTGTATGATTGTGATTGTATGATTATGATTGTATGATTGTGATTGTATGATTGTATTTGGGTGATTGTATTTGGGAGATTGTATTTGGGAGATTGTAATTGTATGATTGCGATTGTATGATTGTGATTGTATGATTGCGATTGTATGAATGCGATTGTATGATTGTGATTGTATGATTGTGATTGTATGATTGTGATTGTATGATTGTGATTGTATGATTGTGATTTTATGATTGTATTTGGGATATTGTAATTGTATGATTGCGATTGTATGATTGTGATTGTATGATTGTGATTGTATGAGTGTGATTGTGTGATTGTGGTTGTGCGATTGAGATTGTAAGATTGTGATTGAATGATTGTGATTGTATGATTATAATTGTATGATTGTGATTGCATGATTGTGATTGTATGATTGTGATTGCATGATTTTGAATGTATGATTGTGATTGTATGATTGTGATTGTATGATTGTGATTGTATGATTGTGATTGTATGATTGTGATTGTATGATTGTGATAGTATGATTGTGATTGTATGATTGTGATTGTATGATTGTTATTGTATGATTGTATTTGGGAGATTGTATTCGGGAGATTGTATTTGGGAGATTGTAATTGTATGATTGCGATTGTATGATTGTGATTGTATGATTGCGATTGTATGATTGTGATTGTATGATTCTGATGTATGATTGTAATTGTATGATTATGATTGTATGATTGTGATTGTATGATTGTCATTGTATGATTGTATCTGGGAGATTGTATTTGGGAGATTGTATTTGGGAGATTGTAATTGTATGATTGCGATTGTATGATTGTGATTGTGTGATTGCGATTGTATGATTGTGATTGTATGATTGTGATGTATGATTGTAATTGTATGATTATGATTGTATGATTGTGATTGTATGATTGTGATGTATGATTGTAATTGTATGATTGTGATGTATGATTGTAATTGTATGATTATGATTGTATGATTGTGATTGTATGATTGTGATGGTATGATTGTGATTGTATGATTGCGATCGTATGATTGTGATTGTATGATCATGATTGTATGATTGTGATTGTATGATTGCGATTGTATGAATGCGATTGTATGATTGTGATTGCATAATTGTGATTGTATGATTGTGATTGTATGATTGTGATTGTCTGATTGTGGTTGTATGATTGTGATTGTATGATTGTGATTGTATGATTGTGATTGTATGATTGCGATTGTATGATTGTGATTGTATGATTGTGATGTATGATTGTAATTGTATGATTATGATTGTATGATTGTGATTGTATGATTGTGATGGTATGATTGTGATTGTATGATTGCGATCGTATGATTGTGATTGCATGATTATGGTTGTATGATTGTGATTGTATGATTGCGATTGTATGATTGTGATTGTATGATTATGATTGTATTTTTGTGATTGTATGATTGTGATTGTATGATTGTGATTGTATGATTGTGATTGTATGATTGTGATTGTATGATTGTGATTGTATGATTGTGATTGTATGATTGTGATTGTATGATTGTGATTGTATGATTGTGATTGTCTGATTGTGATTGTATGATTGTGATTGTATTATTGTGATAGTATGATTGTGATTGTATGATTGTGATTGTATGATTGTGATTGTATGATTATGATTGTATGATTGTGATTGTATGATTGTATTTGGGTGATTGTATTTGGGAGATTGTATTTGGGAGATTGTAATTGTATGATTGCGATTGTATGATTGTGATTGTATGATTGCGATTGTATGAATGCGATTGTATGATTGTGATTGTATGATTGTGATTGTATGATTGTGATTGTATGATTGTGATTGTATGATTGTGATTGTATGATTGTGATTGTATGATTGTGATAGTATGATTGTGATTGTATGATTGTGATTGTATGATTGTGATTGTCTGATTGTATTTGGGAGATTGTATTCGGGAGATTGTATTTGGGAGATTGTAATTGTATGATTGCGATTGTATGATTGTGATTGTATGATTGCGATTGTATGATTGTGATTGTATGATTGTGATTGTATGATTGTGATTGTATGATTGTGATTGTATGATTGTGATTGTATGATTCTGATGAATGAGTGTAATTGTATGATTGTGGTCGTATGACTGTGATTCTATGATTGTGATTGTATGATTGTGATTGTATGATTGTGATTGTATGATTGTGATTGTATGATTGTGATTGTATGATTGTGATTGTATGATTGTGATTGTATGATTGTGAATGAATGATTGTGATTGTATGATTGTGATTGTATGAGTGTGATTGTATGATTGCGATTGTATGATCGTGATGGTGTGATTGTTTTTGAATGATTGTGATTGTATGATTGTAATTGTATGATTGTGGTCGTATGACTGTGATTCTATGATTGTGATTGTATGATTGTGATTGTATGATTGTGATTGTATGATTGTGATTGTATGATTGTGATTGTATGATTGTGATTGTATGATTGTGATTGTATGATTGTGATTGTATGATTGTGATTGTATGATTGTGATTGTATGATTGTCATTGTATGATTGTGATTGTATGATTGTATTTGTTTGAATGCGAATGTATGATTGTGATTGAATGATTGTGATTGCATGATTGTGATTGTATGATTGTGACTGTATTATTGTGATTGTATGATTGTGATTGTATCAATGTTTTTGGGAGATTGTATTTATATGATTGCGATTGTATGATTGTGGTTGAATGATTGTGATTGAATGATTGTGATTGTATGAGTGTGATTGAATGATTGTGATTGTATGATTGTGACTGTATGATTGTAATGGTATGAGTGTGATTGTATGATTGTCATAGTATGATTGTTATTGCATGATTAGGATAGCAGGATTGTGCTTGTATGATTGTGATTGTATGATTGTGATTGTATGATTGTGATTGTATGTTTGTGATTGTATTATTGTGATTGTATGGTTGTGATTGTATGGTTGCGAGTGTATGATCGTGATTGTATGATTGTGATTGTATGATTGTGATTGTATTGTTGTGAATGTATGATTGCGATTGTATGATTGTGATTGTATGACTGCGACTGTATGATTGTGACTGTATTATTGTGATTGTATGATTGTGATTGTATGATTGTTTTTGGGAGATTGTATTTATATGATTGCGACTGTATGATTGTGATTGTATGATTGTGATTGTATGATTGTGATTGTATGACTGTGGTAGTATGACTGTGGTAGTATGACTGTGATTGTATGATTGTGATTGTATGATTGTGACTGTATTAATGTGATTGTATTATTGTGATCGTATGATTGTGATTGTATCAATGTTTTTGGGAGATTGTATTTATATGATTGCGATTGTATGATTGTGAATGAATGATTGTGATTGTATGATTGTGATTGTATGAGCCTGATTGTATGATTGCGATTGTATGATCGTGATGGTGTGATTGTTTTTGAATGATTGTGATTGTATGATTGTAATTGTATGATTGTGGTCGTATGACTGTGATTCTATGATTGTGATTGTATGATTGTGATTGTATGATTGTGATTGTATGATTGTGATTGTATGATTGTGATTGTATGATTGTGATTGTATGATTGTGATTGTATGATTGTGATTGTATGATTGTGAATGAATGATTGTGATTGTATGATTGTGATTGTATGAGTGTGATTGTATGATTGCGATTGTATGATCGTGATGGTGTGATTGTTTTTGAATGATTGTGATTGTATGATTGTAATTGTATGATTGTGGTCGTATGACTGTGATTCTACGATTGTGATTGTATGATTGTGATTGTATGATTGTGATTGTATGATTGTGATTGTATGATTGTGATTGTATGATTGTGATTGTATGATTGTGATTGTATGATTGTGATTGTATGATTGTGATTGTATGATTGTGATTGTATGATTGTGATTGTATGATTGTGATTGTATGATTGTGATTGTATGATTGTGATTGTACGATTGTGATTGTATGATTGTGGTTGTATGATTGTGATTGTATGATTGTGGTTATATGACTCTGATTGTATGATAGTGATTGTATGATTGCGCCTGTGTGATTGCGATAGTATGATTGTGATTGGATTGTTGTGAATATATGATTGTGATTGGATTGTTGTGAATATATGATTGTGATTGTATGATTGTGATTGTATTATTGTGATTGTATTATTGTGATTGTATTATTGTGATTGAATTATTGTTCTTCTATGATTGTGATTGTATGATTGCGATTGCAGGATTGTGATTGTATGATTGTGATTGTATGACTGTGACTATATTATTGTGATTGTATGATCGTGATTGTATGATTGTTTTTGTATGATTGCGATTGTATGATTGTGATTGAATGATTGTGATTATGTTGTTGTGAATGTATTATTGTGATTGTATGGTTGTCATTGTATAACTGCGATTGTATGATCGTGATTGTATGATTGTGATTGTATGATTGTGAATGTATGATTGTGATTGTATGATTGTGATTGTATGATTGTGATTGTATGATTGTGATAGTATGATTGTTATTGCATGATTACGATTGCAGGATTGTGCTTTTATGATTGTGATTGTATGATTGTGACAGTATGATTGCGATTTTATGATTGTGATTCTATGGTTGTGATTGCATGATTATGATTGTATGATTGTGATTGTATGATTCTGATTACATGATTGTGATTATAATTGTGATTGTATGATTGTAATTGTATGGCTGTGGTAGTATGATTGTGATTGTATGATTGTGATTGTATGATTGTGATTGTATGATTGTGACTGTATTATTGCGATTGTATGATTGTGATTGAATGATTGTGATTGTATGATTGTTATTGTATGAATGCCATTGTATGACTGTGATTGTATGATTGTGATTGTATGATTGCGAATGTATGATTCTGATTGTGTGATTGTGGTCGTATGGCTGTGATTATATGATTGTGATTGTATGATTGCGATTGTATGATTGTGATAGTATGATTGTTATTGCATGATTGCGAATGCAGGATTATGCTTGTATGATTGTGATTGTATGATTGTGATTGTATGATTGTGATTGTATGATTATGATTGTATGAGTGTGATTGTATGATTGTGACTGTATGAGTGTGATTGTATGATAGTGATAGTATGATTGTGATTGTATGATTGTGATTGTATCAATGTTTTTAGGAGATTGTATTTATATGATTGCGATTGTATGATCGTGATTGTATGATTGTGATTGTATGATTGTGATTGTATGATTGTGATTGTATGATTGTGATTGTATGATTGTGACTGTATGATTGTGATTGTATGATTGCGATTGTATGATTGTGATTGTATGATTGTGATTGTATGATTGTTTTTGTATGATTGCGATTGTATGATTGTGATTGAATGATTGTGATTATGTTGTTGTTAATGTATTATTGTGATGGTATGGTTGTCATTGTATAACTGCGATTGTATGATCGTGATTGTATGATTGTGATTCTATGATTGTGATTGTATGATTGTGATTGTATGATTGTGATTGTATGATTGTGATTATTTGACTCTGATTGTATGATTGTGATTGTATGGTTGTGATTGTATGGTTGTGATTGTATGATTGTGATTGTATTATTGTGATTGAATTATTGTGCTCCTATGATTGTGATTGTATGATGGCGAATGTATGATTGTGATTGTATGATTGTATTTGAATGATTGTGATTGTATGATTGTGACTGTATTATTGTGATTTTATGATTGTGTATGGGAGATTGTAAATGTATGATTGCTATTTTATGGGTGTGATTGTATTATTGTGATTGTGAGTTTGTGATTCTGAGATTGTAATTGTATGATTGCGATTGTATGATCGTGATGGTATGATTGTTTTTGAATGATTGTGATTGTATGATTGTAATTGTAAGATTGTGGTCGTATGACTGTGATTGTATGATTGTGATTGTATGATTGTGGTCGTATGACTGTGATTATATGATTGTGATTGTATGATTGCGATTGCATGATTGTGATGGTATGATTGTTATTGCATGATTGCGATTGCAGGATTATGCTTGTATGATTGTAATTGTATGATTGTGATTATATGACTGTGATTGTATGATAGTGATTGAATGATTGCGGCTGTATGATTGCGATTGCATGATTGTGATTATATTGTTGTGAATATATGATTGCGATTGTATGATCGTGATGGTATGATTGTTTTTGAATGATTGGGATTGTATGATTGTGATTGTATGATTGTGATTGTATGATTGTGATTGTATGATTGTGATCGTACGATTGTGATTGTATGATTGTGATTGTATGATTGTGATTGTATGATTGTGATTGTATGATTGTGATTGTATGATTGTGATTGTATGATTGTGATTGTATGATTGTTTTCGTTTGATTGCGATTGTATGATTGTGATAGTATGATTGTGATTGTATGATCGTGATTGTATGATTGTGATTGTATGATTGTTTTCGTTTGATTGCGATTGTATGATTGTGATAGTATGATTGTGATTGTATGATTGTAATTGTATGATTGTGATTATATGACTGTGATTGTATGATAGTGATTGAATGATTGCGGATGTATGAATGCGATTGCATGATTGTGATTATATTGTTGTGAATATATGATTGCGATTGTATGATCGTGATGGTATGATTGTTTTTGAATGATTGGGATTGTATGATTGTGATTGTATGATTGTGATTGTATGATTGTGATTGTATGATTGTGATTGTATGATTGTGATTGTATGATTGTGATTGTATGATTGTGATTGTATGATTGTGATTGTATGATTGTGATTGTATGATTGTGATTGTATGATTGTGATTGTATGATTGTGATTGTATGATTGTGATTGTATGATTGTGATTGTATGATTGTGATTGTATGATTGTGATTGTACGATTGTGATTGTATGATTGTGGTTGTATGATTGTGATTGTATGATTGTGGTTATATGACTCTGATTGTATGATAGTGATTGTATGATTGCGCCTGTGTGATTGCGATAGTATGATTGTGATTGGATTGTTGTGAATATATGATTGTGATTGTATGATTGTGATTGTATGACTGCGATTGTATGATTGTGATTGTATTATTGTGATTTAATTATTGTTCTTCTATGATTGTGATTGTATGATTGCGATTGCAGGATTGTGATTGTATGATTGTGATTGTATGACTGTGACTATATTATTGTGATTGTATGATTGTGATTGTATGATCGTGATTGTATGATTGTTTTTGTATGATTGCGATTGTATGATTGTGATTGAATGATTGTGATTATGTTGTTGTGAATGTATTATTGTGATTGTATGGTTGTCATTGTATAACTGCGATTGTATGATCGTGATTGTATGATTGTGATTGTATGATTGTGAATGTATGATTGTGATTGTATGATTGTGATTGTATGAGTGTGATTGTATGATTGCGATTGTATGATCGTGATGGTGTGATTGTTTTTGAATGATTGTGATTGTATGATTGTAATTGTATGATTGTGGTCGTATGACTGTGATTCTATGATTGTGATTGTATGATTGTGATTGTATGATTGTGATTGTATGATTGTGATTGTATGATTGTGATTGTATGATTGTGATTGTATGATCGTGATTGTATGATCGTGATTGTATGATCGTGATTGTATGATCGTGATTGTATGATCGTGATTGTATGATTGTGATTGTATGACTGTGATTGTATGATTGTGATTGTATGATTGTGATTGTATGATTGTGATTGTATGATTGTGATTGTACGATTGTGATTGTATGATTGTGGTTGTATGATTGTGATTGTATGATTGTGGTTATATGACTCTGATTGTATGATAGTGATTGTATGATTGCGCCTGTGTGATTGCGATAGTATGATTGTGATTGGATTGTTGTGAATATATGATTGTGATTGTATGATTGTGATTGTATGATTGTGATTGTATGACTGCGATTGTATGATTGTGATTGTATTATTGTGATTGTATTATTGTGATTGTATTATTGTGATTGAATTATTGTTCTTCTATGATTGTGATTGTATGATTGCGATTGCAGGATTGTGATTGTATGATTGTGATTGTATGACTGTGACTATATTATTGTGATTGTATGATCGTGATTGTATGATTGTTTTTGTATGATTGCGATTGTATGATTGTGATTGAATGATTGTGATTATGTTGTTGTGAATGTATTATTGTGATTGTATGGTTGTCATTGTATAACTGCGATTGTATGATCGTGATTGTATGATTGTGATTGTATGATTGTGAATGTATGATTGTGATTGTATGATTGTGATTGTATGATTGTGATTGTATGATTGTGATAGTATGATTGTTATTGCATGATTACGATTGCAGGATTGTGCTTTTATGATTGTGATTGTATGATTGTGACAGTATGATTGCGATTTTATGATTGTGATTCTATGGTTGTGATTGCATGATTATGATTGTATGATTGTGATTGTATGATTCTGATTACATGATTGTGATTATAATTGTGATTGTATGATTGTAATTGTATGGCTGTGGTAGTATGATTGTGATTGTATGATTGTGATTGTATGATTGTGATTGTATGATTGTGACTGTATTATTGCGATTGTATGATTGTGATTGAATGATTGTGATTGTATGATTGTTATGGTATGAATGCCATTGTATGACTGTGATTGTATGATTGTGATTGTATGATTGCGAATGTATGATTGTGATTGTGTGATTGTGGTCGTATGGCTGTGATTATATGATTGTGATTGTATGATTGCGATTGTATGATTGTGATAGTATGATTGTTATTGCATGATTGCGAATGCAGGATTATGCTTGTATGATTGTGATTGTATGATTGTGATTGTATGATTGTGATTGTATGATTGTGATTGTATGATTGTGATTGTATGATTATGATTGTATGAGTGTGATTGTATGATTGTGACTGTATGAGTGTGATTGTATGATAGGGATAGTATGATTGTGATTGTATGATTGTGATTGTATCAATGTTTTTAGGAGATTGTATTTATATGATTGCGATTGTATGATCGTGATTGTATGATTGTGATTGTATGATTGTGATTGTATGATTGTGATTGTATGATTGTGACTGTATGATTGTGATTGTATGATTGCGATTGTATGATTGTGATTGTATTATTGTGATTGTATTATTGTGATTGTATTATTGTGATTGAATTATTGTTCTTCTATGATTGTGATTGTATGATTGCGATTGCAGGATTGTGATTGTATGATGGTGATTGTATGACTGTGACTATATTATTGTGATTGTATGATTGTGATTGTATGATCGTGATTGTATGATTGTGATTGTATGATTGTTTTCGTTTGATTGCGATTGTATGATTGTGATAGTATGATTGTTATTGCATGATTACGATTGCAGGATTGTGCTTGTATGATTGTGATTGTATGATTGTGACAGTATGATTGCGATTTTATGATTGTGATTCTATGGTTGTGATTGCATGATTATGATTGTATGATTGTGATAGTATGATTGTTATTGCATGATTACGATAGCAGGATTGTGCTTGTATGATTGTGATTGTATGATTGTGATTGTATGATTGTGATTGTATGTTTGTGATTGTATTATTGTGATTGTATGGTTGTGATTGTATGGTTGTGATTGTATGGTTGCGATTGTATGATCGTGATTGTATGATTGTGATTGTATGATTATGATTGTATGATTGTGATTGTATGATTGTGATTGTATGATTGTGATTGTATGATTGTGATTGTATGATTGTATTTGTTTGAATGCGATTGCATGATTGTGATTGAATGATTGTGATTGCATGATTGTGATTGTATGATTGTGACTGTATTATTGTGATTGTATGATTGTGATTGTATCAATGTTTTTGGGAGATTGTATTTATATGATTGCGATTGTATGATTGTGACTGTATGATTGTAATGGTATGAGTGTGATTGTATGATTGTGATAGTATGATTGTTATTGCATGATTACGATAGCAGGATTGTGCTTGTATGATTGTGATTGTATGATTGTGATTGTATGATTGTGATTTTATGTTTGTGATTGTATTATTGTGATTGTATGGTTGTGATTGTATGGTTGTGATTGTATGGTTGCGATTGTATGATCGTGATTGTATGATTGTGATTGTATGATTATGATTGTATGAGTGTGATTGTATGATTGTGACTGTATGAGTGTGATTGTATGATTGTGATTGTATGATTGTGATTGTATCAATGTTTTTAGGAGATTGTATTTATATGATTGCGATTGTATGATTGTTATTGTATGATTGTGATTGTATGATTGTGATTGTATGATTGTGATTGTATGATTGTGATTGTATGATTGTGATTGTATGATTGTGATTGTATGATTGTGATTGTATGATCGTGATTGTATGATCGTGATTCTATGATTGTGATTGTATGATTGTGATTGTATGATTGTGATTGTATGATTGTGATTGTATGATTGTGATTGTATGATTGTGATTATTTGACTCTGATTGTATGATTGTGATTGTATGGTTGTGATTGCATGGTTGTGATTGTATGATTGTGATTGTATTATTGTGATTGAATTATTGTGCTCCTATGATTGTGATTGTATGATGGCGAATGTATGATTGTGATTGTATGATTGTATTTGAATGATTGTGATTGTACGATTGTGACTGTATTATTGTGATTTTATGATTGTGTATGGGAGATTGTAAATGTATGATTGCTATTTTATGGGTGTGATTGTATTATTGTGATTGTGAGTTTGTGATTCTGAGATTGTAATTGTATGATTGCGATTGTATGATCGTGATGGTATGATTGTTTTTGAATGATTGTGATTGTATGATTGTAATTGTAAGATTGTGGTCGTATGACTGTGATTGTATGATTGTGATTGTATGATTGTGGTCGTATGACTGTGATTATATGATTGTGATTGTATGATTGCGATTGCATGATTGTGATGGTATGATTGTTATTGCATGATTGCGATTGCAGGATTGTGCTTTTATGATTGTGATTGTATGATTGTGACAGTATGATTGCGATTTTATGATTGTGATTCTATGGTTGTGATTGCATGATTATGATTGTATGATTGTGATTGTATGATTCTGATTACATGATTGTGATTATAATTGTGATTGTATGATTGTAATTGTATGGCTGTGGTAGTATGATTGTGATTGTATGATTGTGATTGTATGATTGTGATTGTATGATTGTGACTGTATTATTGCGATTGTATGATTGTGATTGAATGATTGTGATTGTATGATTGTTATTGTATGAATGCCATTGTATGACTGTGATTGTATGATTGTGATTGTATGATCGCAAATGTATGATTCTGATTGTGTGATTGTGGTCGTATGGCTGTGATTATATGATTGTGATTGTATGATTGCGATTGTATGATTGTGATAGTATGATTGTTATTGCATGATTGCGAATGCAGGATTATGCTTGTATGATTGTGATTGTATGATTGTGATTGTATGATTGTGATTGTATGATTATGATTGTATGAGTGTGATTGTATGATTGTGACTGTATGAGTGTGATTGTATGATAGTGATAGTATGATTGTGATTGTATGATTGTGATTGTATCAATGTTTTTAGGAGATTGTATTTATATGATTGCGATTGTATGATCGTGATTGTATGATTGTGATTGTATGATTGTGATTGTATGATTGTGATTGTATGATTGTGATTGTATGATTGTGACTGTATGATTGTGATTGTATGATTGCGATTGTATGATTGTGATTGTATGATTGTGATTGTATGATTGTTTTTGTATGATTGCGATTGTATGATTGTGATTGAATGATTGTGATTATGTTGTTGTTAATGTATTATTGTGATGGTATGGTTGTCATTGTATAACTGCGATTGTATGATCGTGATTGTATGATTGTGATTCTATGATTGTGATTGTATGATTGTGATTGTATGATTGTGATTGTATGATTGTGATTATTTGACTCTGATTGTATGATTGTGATTGTATGGTTGTGATTGTATGGTTGTGATTGTATGATTGTGATTGTATTATTGTGATTGAATTATTGTGCTCCTATGATTGTGATTGTATGATGGCGAATGTATGATTGTGATTGTATGATTGTATTTGAATGATTGTGATTGTATGATTGTGACTGTATTATTGTGATTTTATGATTGTGTATGGGAGATTGTAAATGTATGATTGCCATTTTATGGGTGTGATTGTATTATTGTGAATGTGAGTTTGTGATTCTGAGATTGTAATTGTATGATTGCGATTGTATGATCGTGATGGTATGATTGTTTTTGAATGATTGTGATTGTATGATTGTAATTGTAAGATTGTGGTCGTATGACTGTGATTGTATGATTGTGATAGTATGATTGTGGTCGTATGACTGTGATTATATGATTGTGATTGTATGATTGCGATTGCATGATTGTGATGGTATGATTGTTATTGCATGATTGCGATTGCAGGATTATTCTTGTATGATTGTAATTGTATGATTGTGATTATATGACTGTGATTGTATGATAGTGATTGAATGATTGCGGCTGTATGATTGCGATTGCATGATTGTGATTATATTGTTGTGAATATATGATTGCGATTGTATGATCGTGATGGTATGATTGTTTTTGAATGATTGGGATTGTATGATTGTGATTGTATGATTGTGATTGTATGATTGTGATTGTATGATTGTGATTGTATGATTGTGATCGTACGATTGTGATTGTATGATTGTGATTGTATGATTGTGATTGTATGATTGTGATTGTATGATTGTGATTGTATGATTGTGATTGTATGATTGTGATTGTATGATTGTTTTCGTTTGATTGCGATTGTATGATTGTGATAGTATGATTGTGATTGTATGATCGTGATTGTATGATTGTGATTGTATGATTGTTTTCGTTTGATTGCGATTGTATGATTGTGATAGTATGATTGTGATTGTATGATTGTAATTGTATGATTGTGATTATATGACTGTGATTGTATGATAGTGATTGAATGATTGCGGATGTATGAATGCGATTGCATGATTGTGATTATATTGTTGTGAATATATGATTGCGATTGTATGATCGTGATGGTATGATTGTTTTTGAATGATTGGGATTGTATGATTGTGATTGTATGATTGTGATTGTATGATTGTGATTGAATGATTGTGATTGTGTGAGTGTGATTGAATGATTGTGATTGTATGATTGTGACTGTATGATTGTAATGGTATGAGTGTGATTGTATGATTGTCATAGTATGATTGTTATTGCATGATTACGATAGCAGGATTGTGCTTGTATGATTGTGATTGTATGATTGTGATTGTATGATTGTGATTGTATGTTTGTGATTGTATTATTGTGATTGTATGGTTGTGATTGTATGGTTGCGAGTGTATGATCGTGATTGTATGATTGTGATTGTATGATTGTGATTGTATTGTTGTGAATGTATGATTGCGATTGTATGATTGTGATTGTATGACTGCGACTGTATGATTGTGACTGTATTATTGTGATTGTATGATTGTGATTGTATGATTGTTTTTGGGAGATTGTATTTATATGATTGCGACTGTATGATTGTGATTGTATGATTGTGATTGTATGATTGTGATTGTATGACTGTGGTAGTATGACTGTGGTAGTATGACTGTGATTGTATGATTGTGATTGTATGATTGTGACTGTATTAATGTGATTGTATTATTGTGATCGTATGATTGTGATTGTATCAATGTTTTTGGGAGATTGTATTTATATGATTGCGATTGTATGATTGTGAATGAATGATTGTGATTGTATGATTGTGATTGTATGAGCCTGATTGTATGATTGCGATTGTATGATCGTGATGGTGTGATTGTTTTTGAATGATTGTGATTGTATGATTGTAATTGTATGATTGTGGTCGTATGACTGTGATTCTATGATTGTGATTGTATGATTGTGATTGTATGATTGTGATTGTATGATTGTGATTGTATGATTGTGATTGTATGATTGTAATTGTATGATTGTGGTCGTATGACTGTGATTCTATGATTGTGATTGTATGATTGTGATTGTATGATTGTGATTGTATGATTGTGTTTGTATGATTGTGATTGTATGATTGTGATTGTATGATTGTGATTGTATGATTGTATTTGTTTGAATGCGAATGTATGATTGTGATTGAATGATTGTGATTGCATGATTGTGATTGTATGATTGTGACTGTATTATTGTGATTGTATGATTGTGATTGTATCAATGTTTTTGGGAGATTGTATTTATATGATTGCGATTGTATGATTGTGGTTGAATGATTGTGATTGAATGATTGTGATTGTATGAGTGTGATTGAATGATTGTGATTGTATGATTGTGACTGTATGATTGTAATGGTATGAGTGTGATTGTATGATTGTCATAGTATGATTGTTATTGCATGATTACGATAGCAGGATTGTGCTTGTATGATTGTGATTGTATGATTGTGATTGTATGATTGTGATTGTATGTTTGTGATTGTATTATTGTGATTGTATGGTTGTGATTGTATGGTTGCGAGTGTATGATCGTGATTGTATGATTGTGATTGTATGATTGTGATTGTATTGTTGTGAATGTATGATTGCGATTGTATGATTGTGATTGTATGACTGCGATTGTATGATTGTGACTGTATTATTGTGATTGTATGATTGTGATTGTATGATTGTTTTTGGGAGATTGTATTTATATGATTGCGACTGTATGATTGTGATTGTATGATTGTGATTGTATGATTGTGATTGTATGACTGTGGTAGTATGACTGTGGTAGTATGACTGTGATTGTATGATTGTGATTGTATGATTGTGACTGTATTATTGTGATTGTATTATTGTGATCGTATGATTGTGATTGTATCAATGTTTTTGGGAGATTGTATTTATATGATTGCGATTGTATGATTGTGAATGAATGATTGTGATTGTATGATTGTGATTGTATGAGTGTGATTGTGTGATTGCGATTGTATGATCGTGATGGTGTGATTGTTTTTGAATGATTGTGATTGTATGATTGTAATTGTATGATTGTGGTCGTATGACTGTGATTCTATGATTGTGATTGTATGATTGTGATTGTATGATTGTGATTGTATGATTGTGATTGTATGATTGTGATTGTATGATTGTAATTGTATGATTGTGGTCGTATGACTGTGATTCTATGATTGTCATTGTATGATTGTGATTGTATGATTGTGATTGTATGATTGTGATTGTATGATTGTGATTGTATGATTGTGATTGTATGATTGTGATTGTATGATTGTGAATGAATGATTGTGATTGTATGATTGTGATTGTATGAGTGTGATTGTATGATTGCGATTGTATGATCGTGATGGTGTGATTGTTTTTGAATGATTGTGATTGTATGATTGTAATTGTATGATTGTGGTCGTATGACTGTGATTCTATGATTGTGATTGTATGATTGTGATTGTATGATTGTGATTGTATGATTGTGATTGTATGATTGTGATTGTATGATTGTGATTGTATGATTGTGATTGTATGATTGTGATTGTATGATTGTGATTGTATGATTGTGATTGTATGATTGTGATTGTATGATTGTGATTGTATGATTGTGATTGTATGATTGTGATTGTATGATTGTGATTGTATGATTGTGATTGTATGATTGTGATTGTATTATTGTGATGGAATTATTGTGCTTCTATGATTGTGATTGTATGATTGTGGTTGCATGATTGTGATTGCAGGATTATGCTTGTACGATTGTAATTGTATGATTGTGATTGTATGATTGTGATTGCATGATTGTGATTGTATGATTGTGATTGTATGATTGTGATTGTATGATTGTGATTATTTGACTCTGATTGTATGATAGTGATTGTATGGTTGTGATTGTATGGTTGTGATTGTATGATTGTGATTGTATGATTGTGATTGTATGGTTGTGATTGTATAACTGCGATTGTATGATCGTGATTGTATGATTGTGATTGTATGATGGTGATTGTATGACTGTGACTGTATTATTGTGATTGTATGATTGTGATTGTATTATTGTGATTGAATTATTGTGCTCCTATGATTGTGATTGTATGATTGCGAATGTATGATTGTGATTGTATGATTGTATTTGAATGATTGTGATTGTATGATTGTGACTGTATTATTCTGATTTTATGATTGTGTATGGGAGATTGTAAATGTATGATTGCTATTTTATGGGTGTGATTGTATTATTATGATTGTGAGTTTGTGATTCTGAGATTGTAATTGTATGATTGCGATTGTATGATCGTGATGGTATGATTGTTTTTGAATGATTGTGATTGTATGATTGTAATTGTAAGATTGTGGTCGTATGACTGTGATTGTATGATTGTGATTGTATGATTGTGGTCGTATGACTGTGATTATATGATTGTGATTGTGTGATTGCGATTGCATGATTGTGATGGTATGATTGTTATTGCATGATTGCGATTGCAGGATTATGCTTGTATGATTGTAATTGTATGATTGTGATTATATGACTGTGATTGTATGATAGTGATTGAATGATTGCGGCTGTATGATTGCGATTGCATGATTGTGATTATATTGTTGTGAATATATGATTGCGATTGTATGATCGTGATGGTATGATTGTTTTTGAATGATTGGGATTGTATGATTGTGATTGTATGATTGTGATTGTATGATTGTGATTGTATGATTGTGATTGTATGATTGCGATTGTATGATCGTGATGGTGTGATTGTTTTTGAATGATTGTGATTGTATGATTGTAATTGTATGATTGTGGTCGTATGACTGTGATTCTATGATTGTGATTGTATGATTGTGATTGTATGATTGTGATTGTATGATTGTGATTGTATGATTGTAATTGTATGATTGTGGTCGTATGACTGCGATTCTATGATTGTGATTGTATGATTGTGATTGTATGATTGTGATTGTATGATTGTGATTGTATGATTGTGATTGTATGATTGTGATTGTATGATTGTGATTGTATGATTGTGAATGAATGATTGTGATTGTATGATTGTGATTGTATGAGTGTGATTGTATGATTGCGATTGTATGATCGTGATGGTGTGATTGTTTTTGAATGATTGTGATTGTATGATTGTAATTGTATGATTGTGGTCGTATGACTGTGATTGTATGATTGTGATTGTATGATTGTGATTGTATGATTGTGATTGTATGATTGTGATTGTATGATTGTGATTGTATGATTGTGATTGTATGATTGTGATTGTATGATTGTGATTGTATGATTGTGATTGTATGATTGTGATTGTATGATTGTGATTGTATGATTGTGATTGTATGATTGTGATTGTATGATTGTGATTGTATGATTGTGATTGTATGATTGTGATTGTATGATTGTGATTGTATGATTGTGATTGTATGATTGTGATTGTATGATTGTGATTGTATGATTGTGATTGTATGATTGTGATTGTATGATTGTGATTGTATGATTGTGATTGTATGATTGTGATTGTACGATTGTGATTGTATGATTGTGGTTGTATGATTGTGATTGTATGATTGTGGTTATATGACTCTGATTGTATGATAGTGATTGTATGATTGCGCCTGTGTGATTGCGATAGTATGATTGTGATTGGATTGTTGTGAATATATGATTGTGATTGGATTGGTGTGAATATATGATTGTGATTGTATGATTGTGATTGTATTATTGTGATTGTATTATTGTGATTGTATTATTGTGATTGAATTATTGTTCTTCTATGATTGTGATTGTATGATTGCGATTGCAGGATTGTGATTGTATGATTGTGATTGTATGACTGTGACTATATTATTGTGATTGTATGATCGTGATTGTATGATTGTTTTTGTATGATTGCGATTGTATGATTGTGATTGAATGATTGTGATTATGTTGTTGTGAATGTATTATTGTGATTGTATGGTTGTCATTGTATAACTGCGATTGTATGATCGTGATTGTATGATTGTGATTGTATGATTGTGAATGTATGATTGTGATTGTATGATTGTGATTGTATGATTGTGATTGTATGATTGTGATTGTATGATTGTGATAGTATGATTGTTATTGCATGATTACGATTGCAGGATTGTGCTTTTATGATTGTGATTGTATGATTGTGACAGTATGATTGCGATTTTATGATTGTGATTCTATGGTTGTGATTGCATGATTATGATTGTATGATTGTGATTGTATGATTCTGATTACATGATTGTGATTATAATTGTGATTGTATGATTGTAATTGTATGGCTGTGGTAGTATGATTGTGATTGTATGATTGTGATTGTATGACTGTGATTGTATGATTGTGACTGTATTATTGCGATTGTATGATTGTGATTGAATGATTGTGATTGTATGATTGTTATTGTATGAATGCCATTGTATGACTGTGATTGTATGATTGTGATTGTATGATTGCGAATGTATGATTGTGATTGTGTGATTGTGGTCGTATGGCTGTGATTATATGATTGTGATTGTATGATTGCGATTGTATGATTGTGATAGTATGATTGTTATTGCATGATTGCGAATGCAGGATTATGCTTGTATGATTGTGATTGTATGATTGTGATTGTATGATTGTGATTGTATGATTATGATTGTATGAGTGTAATTGTATGATTGTGACTGTATGAGTGTGATTGTATGATAGTGATAGTATGATTGTGATTGTATGATTGTGATTGTATCAATGTTTTTAGGAGATTGTATTTATATGATTGCGATTGTATGATCGTGATTGTATGATTGTGATTGTATGATTGTGATTGTATGATTGTGATTGTATGATTGTGATTGTATGATTGTGACTGTATGATTGTGATTGTATGATTGCGATTGTATGATTGTGATTGTATGATTGTGATTGTTATGATTGTTTTTGTATGATTGCGATTGTATGATTGTGATTGAATGATTGTGATTATGTTGTTGTTAATGTATTATTGTGATGGTATGGTTGTCATTGTATAACTGCGATTGTATGATCGTGATTGTATGATTGTGATTCTATGATTGTGATTGTATGATTGTGATTGTATGATTGTGATTGTATGATTGTGATTATTTGACTCTGATTGTATGATTGTGATTGTATGGTTGTGATTGTATGGTTGTGATTGTATGATTGTGATTGTATTATTGTGATTGAATTATTGTGCTCCTATGGTTGTGATTGTATGATGGCGAATGTATGATTGTGATTGTATGATTGTATTTGAATGATTGTGATTGTATGATTGTGACTGTATTATTGTGATTTTATGATTGTGTATGGGAGATTGTAAATGTATGATTGCTATTTTATGGGTGTGATTGTATTATTGTGATTGTGAGTTTGTGATTCTGAGATTGTAATTGTATGATTGCGATTGTATGATCGTGATGGTATGATTGTTTTTGAATGCTTGTGATTGTATGATTGTAATTGTAAGATTGTGGTCGTATGACTGTGATTGTATGATTGTGATTGTATGATTGTGGTCGTATGACTGTGATTATATGATTGTGATTGTATGATTGCGATTGCATGATTGTGATGGTATGATTGTTATTGCATGATTGCGATTGCAGGATTATGCTTGTATGATTGTAATTGTATGATTGTGATTATATGACTGTGATTGTATGATAGTGATTGAATGATTGCGGCTGTATGATTGCGATTGCATGATTGTGATTATATTGTTGTGAATATATGATTGCGATTGTATGATCGTGATGGTATGATTGTTTTTGAATGATTGGGATTGTATGATTGTGATTGTATGATTGTGATTGTATGATTGTGATTGTATGATTGTGATTGTATGATTGTGATCGTACGATTGTGATTGTATGATTGTGATTGTATGATTGTGATTGTATGATTGTGATTGTATGATTGTGATTGTATGATTGTGATTGTATGATTGTGATTGTATGATTGTTTTCGTTTGATTGCGATTGTATGATTGTGATAGTATGATTGTGATTGTATGATCGTGATTGTATGATTGTGATTGTATGATTGTTTTCGTTTGATTGCGATTGTATGATTGTGATAGTATGATTGTGATTGTATGATTGTAATTGTATGATTGTGATTATATGACTGTGATTGTATGATAGTGATTGAATGATTGCGGATGTATGAATGCGATTGCATGATTGTGATTATATTGTTGTGAATATATGATTGCGATTGTATGATCGTGATGGTATGATTGTTTTTGAATGATTGGGATTGTATGATTGTGATTGTATGATTGTGATTGTATGATTGTGATTGTATGATTGTGATTGTATGATTGTGATTGTATGATTGTGATTGTATGATTGTGATTGTATGATTGTGATTGTATGATTGTGATTGTATGATTGTGATTGTATGATTGTGCTTGTATGATTGTGATTGTATGATTGTCATTGTATGATTGTGATTGTATGATTGTATTTGTTTGAATGCGAATGTATGATTGTGATTGAATGATTGTGATTGCATGATTGTGATTGTATGATTGTGACTGTATTATTGTGATTGTATGATTGTGATTGTATCAATGTTTTTGGGAGATTGTATTTATATGATTGCGATTGTATGATTGTGGTTGAATGATTGTGATTGAATGATTGTGATTGTATGAGTGTGATTGAATGATTGTGATTGTATGATTGTGACTGTATGATTGTAATGGTATGAGTGTGATTGTATGATTGTCATAGTATGATTGTTATTGCATGATTACGATAGCAGGATTGTGCTTGTATGATTGTGATTGTATGATTGTGATTGTATGATTGTGATTGTATGTTTGTGATTGTATTATTGTGATTGTATGGTTGTGATTGTATGGTTGCGAGTGTATGGTCGTGATTGTATGATTGTGATTGTATGATTGTGATTGTATTGTTGTGAATGTATGATTGCGATTGTATGATTGTGATTGTATGACTGCGACTGTATGATTGTGACTGTATTATTGTGATTGTATGATTGTGATTGTATGATTGTGATTGTATGATTGTTTTTGGGAGATTGTATTTATATGATTGCGACTGTATGATTGTGATTGTATGATTGTGATTGTATGATTGTGATTGTATGACTGTGGTAGTATGACTGTGGTAGTATGACTGTGATTGTATGATTGTGATTGTATGATTGTGACTGTATTAATGTGATTGTATTATTGTGATCGTATGATTGTGATTGTATCAATGTTTTTGGGAGATTGTATTTATATGATTGCGATTGTATGATTGTGAATGAATGATTGTGATTGTATGATTGTGATTGTATGAGCCTGATTGTATGATTGCGATTGTATGATCGTGATGGTGTGATTGTTTTTGAATGATTGTGATTGTATGATTGTAATTGTATGATTGTGGTCGTATGACTGTGATTCTATGATTGTGATTGTATGATTGTGATTGTATGATTGTGATTGTATGATTGTGATTGTATGATTGTGATTGTATGATTGTGATTGTATGATTGTGATTGTATGATTGTAATTGTATGATTGTGGTCGTATGACTGTGATTCTATGATTGTGATTGTATGATTGTGATTGTATGATTGTGATTGTATGATTGTGTTTGTATGATTGTGATTGTATGATTGTGATTGTATGATTGTGATTGTATGATTGTGAATGAATGATTGTGATTGTATGATTGTGATTGTATGAGTGTGATTGTATGATTGCGATTGTATGATCGTGATGGTGTGATTGTTTTTGAATGATTGTGATCGTATGATTGTAATTGTATGATTGTGGTCGTATGACTGTGATTGTATGATTGTGATTGTATGATTGTGATTGTATGATTGTGATTGTATGATTGTGATTGTATGATTGTGATTGTATGATTGTGATTGTATGATTGTGATTGTATGATTGTGATTGTATGATTGTGATTGTATGATTGTGATTGTATGATTGTGATTGTATGATTGTGATTGTATGATTGTGATTGTATGATTGTGATTGTATTATTGTGATGGAATTATTGTGCTTCTATGATTGTGATTGTATGATTGTGGTTGCATGATTGTGATTGCAGGATTATGCTTGTACGATTGTAATTGTATGATTGTGATTGTATGATTGTGATTGCATGATTGTGATTGTATGATTGTGATTGTATGATTGTGATTGTATGATTGTGATTATTTGACTCTGATTGTATGATAGTGATTGTATGGTTGTGATTGTATGGTTGTGATTGTATGATTGTGATTGTATGATTGTGATTGTATGGTTGTGATTGTATAACTGCGATTGTATGATCGTGATTGTATGATTGTGATTGTATGATGGTGATTGTATGACTGTGACTGTATTATTGTGATTGTATGATTGTGATTGTATTATTGTGATTGAATTATTGTGCTCCTATGATTGTGATTGTATGATTGCGAATGTATGATTGTGATTGTATGATTGTATTTGAATGATTGTGATTGTATGATTGTGACTGTATTATTCTGATTTTATGATTGTGTATGGGAGATTGTAAATGTATGATTGCTATTTTATGGGTGTGATTGTATTATTGTGATTGTGAGTTTGTGATTCTGAGATTGTAATTGTATGATTGCGATTGTATGATCGTGATGGTATGATTGTTTTTGAATGATTGTGATTGTATGATTGTAATTGTAAGATTGTGGTCGTATGACTGTGATTGTATGATTGTGATTGTATGATTGTGGTCGTATGACTGTGATTATATGATTGTGATTGTGTGATTGCGATTGCATGATTGTGATGGTATGATTGTTATTGCATGATTGCGATTGCAGGATTATGCTTGTATGATTGTAATTGTATGATTGTGATTATATGACTGTGATTGTATGATAGTGATTGAATGATTGCGGCTGTATGATTGCGATTGCATGATTGTGATTATATTGTTGTGAATATATGATTGCGATTGTATGATCGTGATGGTATGATTGTTTTTGAATGATTGGGATTGTATGATTGTGATTGTATGATTGTGATTGTATGATTGTGATTGTATGATTGTGATTGTATGATTGTGATTGTATGATTGTGATTGTATGATTGTGATTGTATGATTGTGATTGTATGATTGTGCTTGTATGATTGTGATTGTATGATTGTGATTGTATGATTGTGATTGTATGATTGTATTTGTTTGAATGCGAATGTATGATTGTGATTGAATGATTGTGATTGCATGATTGTGATTGTATGATTGTGACTGTATTATTGTGATTGTATGATTGTGATTGTATCAATGTTTTTGGGAGATTGTATTTATATGATTGCGATTGTATGATTGTGGTTGAATGATTGTGATTGAATGATTGTGATTGTATGAGTGTGATTGAATGATTGTGATTGTATGATTGTGACTGTATGATTGTAATGGTATGAGTGTGATTGTATTATTGTCATAGAATGATTGTTATTGCATGACTACGATAGCAGGATTGTGCTTGTATGATTGTGATTGTATGATTGTGATTGTATGATTGTGATTGTATGTTTGTGATTGTATTATTGTGATTGTATGGTTGTGATTGTATGGTTGCGAGTGTATGATCGTGATTGTATGATTGTGATTGTATGATTGTGATTGTATTGTTGTGAATGTATGATTGCGATTGTATGATTGTGATTGTATGACTGCGATTGTATGATTGTGACTGTATTATTGTGATTGTATGATTGTGATTGTATGATTGTTTTTGGGAGATTGTATTTATATGATTGCGACTGTATGATTGTGATTGTATGATTGTGATTGTATGATTGTGATTGTATGACTGTGGTAGTATGACTGTGGTAGTATGACTGTGATTGTATGATTGTGATTGTATGATTGTGACTGTATTATTGTGATTGTATTATTGTGATCGTATGATTGTGATTGTATCAATGTTTTTGGGAGATTGTATTTATATGATTGCGATTGTATGATTGTGAATGAATGATTGTGATTGTATGATTGTGATTGTATGAGTGTGATTGTATGATTGCGATTGTATGATCGTGATGGTGTGATTGTTTTTGAATGATTGTGATTGTATGATTGTAATTGTATGATTGTGGTCGTATGACTGTGATTCTATGATTGTGATTGTATGATTGTGATTGTATGATTGTGATTGTATGATTGTGATTGTATGATTGTGATTGTATGATTGTAATTGTATGATTGTGGTCGTATGACTGTGATTCTATGATTGTGGTTGTATGATTGTGATTGTATGATTGTGATTGTATGATTGTGATTGTATGATTGTGATTGTATGATTGTGATTGTATGATTGTGATTGTATGATTGTGAATGAATGATTGTGATTGTATGATTGTGATTGTATGAGTGTGATTGTATGATTGCGATTGTATGATCGTGATGGTGTGATTGTTTTTGAATGATTGTGATTGTATGATTGTAATTGTATGATTGTGGTCGTATGACTGTGATTCTATGATTGTGATTGTATGATTGTGATTGTATGATTGTGATTGTATGATTGTGATTGTATGATTGTGATTGTATGATTGTGATTGTATGATTGTGATTGTATGATTGTGATTGTATGATTGTGATTGTATGATTGTGATTGTATGATTGTGATTGTATGATTGTGATTGTATGATTGTGATTGTATGATTGTGATTGTATGATTGTGATTGTATGATTGTGATTGTATGATTGTGATTGTATGATTGTGATTGTATGATTGTGATTGTATGATTGTGATTGTATGATTGTGATTGTACGATTGTGATTGTATGATTGTGGTTGTATGATTGTGATTGTATGATTGTGGTTATATGACTCTGATTGTATGATAGTGATTGTATGATTGCGCCTGTGTGATTGCGATAGTATGATTGTGATTGGATTGTTGTGAATATATGATTGTGATTGGATTGTTGTGAATATATGATTGTGATTGTATGATTGTGATTGTATTATTGTGATTGTATTATTGTGATTGTATTATTGTGATTGAATTATTGTTCTTCTATGATTGTGATTGTATGATTGCGATTGCAGGATTGTGATTGTATGATTGTGATTGTATGACTGTGACTATATTATTGTGATTGTATGATCGTGATTGTATGATTGTTTTTGTATGATTGCGATTGTATGATTGTGATTGAATGATTGTGATTATGTTGTTGTGAATGTATTATTGTGATTTTATGGTTGTCATTGTATAACTGCGATTGTATGATCGTGATTGTATGATTGTGATTGTATGATTGTGAATGTATGATTGTGATTGTATGATTGTGATTGTATGATTGTGATTGTATGATTGTGATAGTATGATTGTTATTGCATGATTACGATTGCAGGATTGTGCTTTTATGATTGTGATTGTATGATTGTGACAGTATGATTGCGATTTTATGATTGTGATTCTATGGTTGTGATTGCATGATTATGATTGTATGATTGTGATTGTATGATTCTGATTACATGATTGTGATTATAATTGTGATTGTATGATTGTAATTGTATGTCTGTGGTAGTATGATTGTGATTGTATGATTGTGATTGTATGATTGTGATTGTATGATTGTGACTGTATTATTGCGATTGTATGATTGTGATTGAATGATTGTGATTGTATGATTGTTATTGTATGAATGCCATTGTATGACTGTGATTGTATGATTGTGATTGTATGATTGCGAATGTATGATTCTGATTGTGTGATTGTGGTCGTGTGGCTGTGATTATATGATTGTGATTGTATGATTGCGATTGTATGATTGTGATAGTATGATTGTTATTGCATGATTGCGAATGCAGGATTATGCTTGTATGATTGTGATTGTATGATTGTGATTGTATGATTGTGATTGTATGATTATGATTGTATGAGTGTGATTGTATGATTGTGACTGTATGAGTGTGATTGTATGATAGTGATAGTATGATTGTGATTGTATGATTGTGATTGTATCAATGTTTTTAGGAGATTGTATTTATATGATTGCGATTGTATGATCGTGATTGTATGATTGTGATTGTATGATTGTGATTGTATGATTGTGATTGTATGATTGTGATTGTATGACTGTGACTGTATGATTGTGATTGTATGATTGCGATTGTATGATTGTGATTGTATGATTGTGATTGTATGATTGTTTTTGTATGATTGCGATTGTATGATTGTGATTGAATGATTGTGATTATGTTGTTGTTAATGTATTATTGTGATGGTATGGTTGTCATTGTATAACTGCGATTGTATGATCGTGATTGTATGATTGTGATTCTATGATTGTGATTGTATGATTGTGATTGTATGATTGTGATTGTATGATTGTGATTATTTGACTCTGATTGTATGATTGTGATTGTATGGTTGTGATTGTATGGTTGTGATTGTATGATTGTGATTGTATTATTGTGATTGAATTATTGTGCTCCTATGATTGTGATTGTATGATGGCGAATGTATGATTGTGATTGTATGATTGTATTTGAATGATTGTGATTGTATGATTGTGACTGTATTATTGTGATTTTATGATTGTGTATGGGAGATTGTAAATGTATGATTGCTATTTTATGGGTGTGATTGTATTATTGTGATTGTGAGTTTGTGATTCTGAGATTGTAATTGTATGATTGCGATTGTATGATCGTGATGGTATGATTGTTTTTGAATGATTGTGATTGTATGATTGTAATTGTAAGATTGTGGTCGTATGACTGTGATTGTATGATTGTGATTGTATGATTGTGGTCGTATGACTGTGATTATATGATTGTGATTGTATGATTGCGATTGCATGATTGTGATGGTATGATTGTTATTGCATGATTGCGATTGCAGGATTATGCTTGTATGATTGTAATTGTATGATTGTGATTATATGACTGTGATTGTATGATAGTGATTGAATGATTGCGGCTGTATGATTGCGATTGCATGATTGTGATTATATTGTTGTGAATATATGATTGCGATTGTATGATCGTGATGGTATGATTGTTTTTGAATGATTGGGATTGTATGATTGTGATTGTATGATTGTGATTGTATGATTGTGATTGTATGCTTGTGATTGTATGATTGTGATTGTATGATTGTGATTGTATGATTGTGATCGTACGATTGTGATTGTATGATTGTGATTGTATGATTGTGATTGTATGATTGTGATTGTATGATTGTGATTGTATGATTGTGATTGTATGATTGTGATTGTATGATTGTTTTCGTTTGATTGCGATTGTATGATTGTGATAGTATGATTGTGATTGTATGATCGTGATTGTATGATTGTGATTATATGATTGTTTTCGTTTGATTGCGATTGTATGATTGTGATAGTATGATTGTGATTGTATGATTGTAATTGTATGATTGTGATTATATGACTGTGATTGTATGATAGTGATTGAATGATTGCGGATGTATGAATGCGATTGCATGATTGTGATTATATTGTTGTGAATATATGATTGCGATTGTATGATCGTGATGGTATGATTGTTTTTGAATGATTGGGATTGTATGATTGTGATTGTATGATTGTGATTGTATGATTGTGATTGTATGATTGTGATTGTATGATTGTGATTGTATGATTGTGATTGTATGATTGTGATTGTATGATTGTGATTGTATGATTGTGATTGTATGATTGTGATTGTATGATTGTGATTGTATGATTGTGCTTGTATGATTGTGATTGTATGATTGTGATTGTATGATTGTGATTGTATGATTGTATTTGTTTGAATGCGAATGTATGATTGTGATTGAATGATTGTGATTGCATGATTGTGATTGTATGATTGTGACTGTATTATTGTGATTGTATGATTGTGATTGTATCAATGTTTTTGGGAGATTGTATTTATATGATTGCGATTGTATGATTGTGGTTGAATGATTGTGATTGAATGATTGTGATTGTATGAGTGTGATTGAATGATTGTGATTGTATGATTGTGACTGTATGATTGTAATGGTATGAGTGTGATTGTATGATTGTCATAGTATGATTGTTATTGCATGATTACGATAGCAGGATTGTGCTTGTATGATTGTGATTGTATGATTGTGATTGTATGATTGTGATTGTATGTTTGTGATTGTATTATTGTGATTGTATGGTTGTGATTGTATGGTTGCGAGTGTATGATCGTGATTGTATGATTGTGATTGTATGATTGTGATTGTATTGTTGTGAATGTATGATTGCGATTGTATGATTGTGATTGTATGACTGCGACTGTATGATTGTGACTGTATTATTGTGATTGTATGATTGTGATTGTATGATTGTTTTTGGGAGATTGTATTTATATGATTGCGACTGTATGATTGTGATTGTATGATTGTGATTGTATGATTGTGATTGTATGACTGTGGTAGTATGACTGTGGTAGTATGACTGTGATTGTATGATTGTGATTGTATGATTGTGACTGTATTAATGTGATTGTATTATTGTGATCGTATGATTGTGATTGTATGATTGTGATTGTATGACTGTGGTAGTATGACTGTGGTAGTATGACTGTGATTGTATGATTGTGATTGTATGATTGTGACTGTATTATTGTGATTGTATTATTGTGATCGTATGATTGTGATTGTATCAATGTTTTTGGGAGATTGTATTTATATGATTGCGATTGTATGATTGTGAATGAATGATTGTGATTGTATGATTGTGATTGTATGAGTGTGATTGTATGATTGCGATTGTATGATCGTGATGGTGTGATTGTTTTTGAATGATTGTGATTGTATGATTGTAATTGTATGATTGTGGTCGTATGACTGTGATTCTATGATTGTGATTGTATGATTGTGATTGTATGATTGTGATTGTATGATTGTGATTGTATGATTGTAATTGTATGATTGTGGTCGTATGACTGTGATTCTATGATTGTGGTTGTATGATTGTGATTGTATGATTGTGATTGTATGATTGTGATTGTATGATTGTGATTGTATGATTGTGATTGTATGATTGTGATTGTATGATTGTGAATGAATGATTGTGATTGTATGATTGTGATTGTATGAGTGTGATTGTATGATTGCGATTGTATGATCGTGATGGTGTGATTGTTTTTGAATGATTGTGATTGTATGATTGTAATTGTATGATTGTGGTCGTATGACTGTGATTCTATGATTGTGATTGTATGATTGTGATTGTATGATTGTGATTGTATGATTGTGATTGTATGATTGTGATTGTATGATTGTGATTGTATGATTGTGATTGTATGATTGTGATTGTATGATTGTGATTGTATGATTGTGATTGTATGATTGTGATTGTATGATTGTGATTGTATGATTGTGATTGTATGATTGTGATTGTATGATTGTGATTGTATGATTGTGATTGTATGATTGTGATTGTATGATTGTGATTGTATGATTGTGATTGTATGATTGTGATTGTATGATTGTGATTGTATGATTGTGATTGTACGATTGTGATTGTATGATTGTGGTTGTATGATTGTGATTGTATGATTGTGGTTATATGACTCTGATTGTATGATAGTGATTGTATGATTGCGCCTGTGTGATTGCGATAGTATGATTGTGATTGGATTGTTGTGAATATATGATTGTGATTGGATTGTTGTGAATATATGATTGTGATTGTATGATTGTGATTGTATTATTGTGATTGTATTATTGTGATTGTATTATTGTGATTGAATTATTGTTCTTCTATGATTGTGATTGTATGATTGCGATTGCAGGATTGTGATTGTATGATTGTGATTGTATGACTGTGACTATATTATTGTGATTGTATGATCGTGATTGTATGATTGTTTTTGTATGATTGCGATTGTATGATTGTGATTGAATGATTGTGATTATGTTGTTGTGAATGTATTATTGTGATTTTATGGTTGTCATTGTATAACTGCGATTGTATGATCGTGATTGTATGATTGTGATTGTATGATTGTGAATGTATGATTGTGATTGTATGATTGTGATTGTATGATTGTGATTGTATGATTGTGATAGTATGATTGTTATTGCATGATTACGATTGCAGGATTGTGCTTTTATGATTGTGATTGTATGATTGTGACAGTATGATTGCGATTTTATGATTGTGATTCTATGGTTGTGATTGCATGATTATGATTGTATGATTGTGATTGTATGATTCTGATTACATGATTGTGATTATAATTGTGATTGTATGATTGTAATTGTATGTCTGTGGTAGTATGATTGTGATTGTATGATTGTGATTGTATGATTGTGATTGTATGATTGTGACTGTATTATTGCGATTGTATGATTGTGATTGAATGATTGTGATTGTATGATTGTTATTGTATGAATGCCATTGTATGACTGTGATTGTATGATTGTGATTGTATGATTGCGAATGTATGATTCTGATTGTGTGATTGTGGTCGTGTGGCTGTGATTATATGATTGTGATTGTATGATTGCGATTGTATGATTGTGATAGTATGATTGTTATTGCATGATTGCGAATGCAGGATTATGCTTGTATGATTGTGATTGTATGATTGTGATTGTATGATTGTGATTGTATGATTATGATTGTATGAGTGTGATTGTATGATTGTGACTGTATGAGTGTGATTGTATGATAGTGATAGTATGATTGTGATTGTATGATTGTGATTGTATCAATGTTTTTAGGAGATTGTATTTATATGATTGCGATTGTATGATCGTGATTGTATGATTGTGATTGTATGATTGTGATTGTATGATTGTGATTGTATGATTGTGATTGTATGACTGTGACTGTATGATTGTGATTGTATGATTGCGATTGTATGATTGTGATTGTATGATTGTAATTGTATGATTGTTTTTGTATGATTGCGATTGTATGATTGTGATTGAATGATTGTGATTATGTTGTTGTTAATGTATTATTGTGATGGTATGGTTGTCATTGTATAACTGCGATTGTATGATCGTGATTGTATGATTGTGATTCTATGATTGTGATTGTATGATTGTGATTGTATGATTGTGATTGTATGATTGTGATTATTTGACTCTGATTGTATGATTGTGATTGTATGGTTGTGATTGTATGGTTGTGATTGTATGATTGTGATTGTATTATTGTGATTGAATTATTGTGCTCCTATGATTGTGATTGTATGATGGCGAATGTATGATTGTGATTGTATGATTGTATTTGAATGATTGTGATTGTATGATTGTGACTGTATTATTGTGATTTTATGATTGTGTATGGGAGATTGTAAATGTATGATTGCTATTTTATGGGTGTGATTGTATTATTGTGATTGTGAGTTTGTGATTCTGAGATTGTAATTGTATGATTGCGATTGTATGATCGTGATGGTATGATTGTTTTTGAATGATTGTGATTGTATGATTGTAATTGTAAGATTGTGGTCGTATGACTGTGATTGTATGATTGTGATTGTATGATTGTGGTCGTATGACTGTGATTATATGATTGTGATTGTATGATTGCGATTGCATGATTGTGATGGTATGATTGTTATTGCATGATTGCGATTGCAGGATTATGCTTGTATGATTGTAATTGTATGATTGTGATTATATGACTGTGATTGTATGATAGTGATTGAATGATTGCGGCTGTATGATTGCGATTGCATGATTGTGATTATATTGTTGTGAATATATGATTGCGATTGTATGATCGTGATGGTATGATTGTTTTTGAATGATTGGGATTGTATGATTGTGATTGTATGATTGTGATTGTATGATTGTGATTGTATGATTGTGATTGTATGATTGTGATTGTATGATTGTGATTGTATGATTGTGATCGTACGATTGTGATTGTATGATTGTGATTGTATGATTGTGATTGTATGATTGTGATTGTATGATTGTGATTGTATGATTGTGATTGCATGATTGTGATTGTATGATTCTTTTCGTTTGATTGCGATTGTATGATTGTGATAGTATGATTGTGATTGTATGATCGTGATTGTATGATTGTGATTGTATGATTGTTTTCGTTTGATTGCGATTGTATGATTGTGATAGTATGATTGTGATTGTATGATTGTAATTGTATGATTGTGATTATATGACTGTGATTGTATGATAGTGATTGAATGATTGCGGATGTATGAATGCGATTGCATGATTGTGATTATATTGTTGTGAATATATGATTGCGATTGTATGATCGTGATGGTATGATTGTTTTTGAATGATTGGGATTGTATGATTGTGATTGTATGATTGTGATTGTATGATTGTGATTGTATGATTGTGATTGTATGATTGTGATTGTATGATTGTGATTGTATGATTGTGATTGTATGATTGTGATTGTATGATTGTGATTGTATGATTGTGATTGTATGATTGTGATTGTATGATTGTGATTGTATGATTGTGCTTGTATGATTGTGATTGTATGATTGTGATTGTATGATTGTGATTGTATGATTGTATTTGTTTGAATGCGAATGTATGATTGTGATTGAATGATTGTGATTGCATGATTGTGATTGTATGATTGTGACTGTATTATTGTGATTGTATGATTGTGATTGTATCAATGTTTTTGGGAGATTGTATTTATATGATTGCGATTGTATGATTGTGGTTGAATGATTGTGATTGAATGATTGTGATTGTATGAGTGTGATTGAATGATTGTGATTGTATGATTGTGACTGTATGATTGTAATGGTATGAGTGTGATTGTATGATTGTCATAGTATGATTGTTATTGCATGATTACGATAGCAGGATTGTGCTTGTATGATTGTGATTGTATGATTGTGATTGTATGATTGTGATTGTATGTTTGTGATTGTATTATTGTGATTGTATGGTTGTGATTGTATGGTTGCGAGTGTATGATCGTGATTGTATGATTGTGATTGTATGATTGTGATTGTATTGTTGTGAATGTATGATTGCGATTGTATGATTGTGATTGTATGACTGCGACTGTATGATTGTGACTGTATTATTGTGATTGTATGATTGTGATTGTATGATTGTTTTTGGGAGATTGTATTTATATGATTGCGACTGTATGATTGTGATTGTATGATTGTGATTGTATGATTGTGATTGTATGACTGTGGTAGTATGACTGTGGTAGTATGACTGTGATTGTATGATTGTGATTGTATGATTGTGACTGTATTAATGTGATTGTATTATTGTGATCGTATGATTGTGATTGTATCAATGTTTTTGGGAGATTGTATTTATATGATTGCGATTGTATGATTGTGAATGAATGATTGTGATTGTATGATTGTGATTGTATGAGCCTGATTGTATGATTGCGATTGTATGATCGTGATGGTGTGATTGTTTTTGAATGATTGTGATTGTATGATTGTAATTGTATGATTGTGGTCGTATGACTGTGATTCTATGATTGTGATTGTATGATTGTGATTGTATGATTGTGATTGTATGATTGTGATTGTATGATTGTGATTGTATGATTGTGATTGTATGATTGTGATTGTATGATTGTAATTGTATGATTGTGGTCGTATGACTGTGATTCTATGATTGTGATTGTATGATTGTGATTGTATGATTGTGATTGTATGATTGTGATTGTATGATTGTGTTTGTATGATTGTGATTGTATGATTGTGATTGTATGATTGTGATTGTATGATTGTGAATGAATGATTGTGATTGTATGATTGTGATTGTATGAGTGTGATTGTATGATTGCGATTGTATGATCGTGATGGTGTGATTGTTTTTGAATGATTGTGATCGTATGATTGTAATTGTATGATTGTGGTCGTATGACTGTGATTGTATGATTGTGATTGTATGATTGTGATTGTATGATTGTGATTGTATGATTGTGATTGTATGATTGTGATTGTATGATTGTGATTGTATGATTGTGATTGTATGATTGTGATTGTATGATTGTGATTGTATGATTGTGATTGTATGATTGTGATTGTATGATTGTGATTGTATGATTGTGATTGTATGATTGTGATTGTATGATTGTGATTGTATGATTGTGATTGTATGATTGTGATTGTATGATTGTGATTGTATGATTGTGATTGTACGATTGTGATTGTATGATTGTGGTTGTATGATTGTGATTGTATGATTGTGGTTATATGACTCTGATTGTATGATAGTGATTGTATGATTGCGCCTGTGTGATTGCGATAGTATGATTGTGATTGGATTGTTGTGAATATATGATTGTGATTGTATGATTGTGATTGTATGACTGCGATTGTATGATTGTGATTGTATTATTGTGATTGAATTATTGTTCTTCTATGATTGTGATTGTATGATTGCGATTGCAGGATTGTGATTGTATGATTGTGATTGTATGACTGTGACTATATTATTGTGATTGTATGATTGTGATTGTATGATCGTGATTGTATGATTGTTTTTGTATGATTGCGATTGTATGATTGTGATTGAATGATTGTGATTATGTTGTTGTGAATGTATTATTGTGATTGTATGGTTGTCATTGTATAACTGCGATTGTATGATCGTGATTGTATGATTGTGATTGTATGATTGTGAATGTATGATTGTGATTGTATGATTGTGATTGTATGAGTGTGATTGTATGATTGCGATTGTATGATCGTGATGGTGTGATTGTTTTTGAATGATTGTGATTGTATGATTGTAATTGTATGATTGTGGTCGTATGACTGTGATTCTATGATTGTGATTGTATGATTGTGATTGTATGATTGTGATTGTATGATTGTGATTGTATGATTGTGATTGTATGATTGTGATTGTATGATCGTGATTGTATGATCGTGATTGTATGATCGTGATTGTATGATCGTGATTGTATGATTGTGATTGTATGATTGTGATTGTATGATTGTGATTGTATGACTGTGATTGTATGATTGTGATTGTATGATTGTGATTGTATGATTGTGATTGTATGATTGTGATTGTACGATTGTGATTGTATGATTGTGGTTGTATGATTGTGATTGTATGATTGTGGTTATATGACTCTGATTGTATGATAGTGATTGTATGATTGCGCCTGTGTGATTGCGATAGTATGATTGTGATTGGATTGTTGTGAATATATGATTATGATTGTATGATTGTGATTGTATGATTGTGATTGTATGACTGCGATTGTATGATTGTGATTGTATTATTGTGATTGTATTATTGTGATTGTATTATTGTGATTGAATTATTGTTCTTCTATGATTGTGATTGTATGATTGCGATTGCAGGATTGTGATTGTATGATTGTGATTGTATGACTGTGACTATATTATTGTGATTGTATGATCGTGATTGTATGATTGTTTTTGTATGGTTGCGATTGTATGATTGTGATTGAATGATTGTGATTATGTTGTTGTGAATGTATTATTGTGATTGTATGGTTGTCATTGTATAACTGCGATTGTATGATCGTGATTGTATGATTGTGATTGTATGATTGTGAATGTATGATTGTGATTGTATGATTGTGATTGTATGATTGTGATTGTATGATTGTGATAGTATGATTGTTATTGCATGATTACGATTGCAGGATTGTGCTTTTATGATTGTGATTGTATGATTGTGACAGTATGATTGCGATTTTATGATTGTGATTCTATGGTTGTGATTGCATGATTATGATTGTATGATTGTGATTGTATGATTCTGATTACATGATTGTGATTATAATTGTGATTGTATGATTGTAATTGTATGGCTGTGGTAGTATGATTGTGATTGTATGATTGTGATTGTATGATTGTGATTGTATGATTGTGACTGTATTATTGCGATTGTATGATTGTGATTGAATGATTGTGATTGTATGATTGTTATGGTATGAATGCCATTGTATGACTGTGATTGTATGATTGTGATTGTATGATTGCGAATGTATGATTGTGATTGTGTGATTGTGGTCGTATGGCTGTGATTATATGATTGTGATTGTATGATTGCGATTGTATGATTGTGATTCTATGATTGTGATTGTATGATTGTGATTGTATGATTGTGATTGTATGATTGTGATTATTTGACTCTGATTGTATGATTGTGATTGTATGGTTGTGATTGTATGGTTGTGATTGTATGATTGTGATTGTATTATTGTGATTGAATTATTGTGCTCCTATGGTTGTGATTGTATGATGGCGAATGTATGATTGTGATTGTATGATTGTATTTGAATGATTGTGATTGTATGATTGTGACTGTATTATTGTGATTTTATGATTGTGTATGGGAGATTGTAAATGTATGATTGCTATTTTATGGGTGTGATTGTATTATTGTGATTGTGAGTTTGTGATTCTGAGATTGTAATTGTATGATTGCGATTGTATGATCGTGATGGTATGATTGTTTTTGAATGCTTGTGATTGTATGATTGTAATTGTAAGATTGTGGTCGTATGACTGTGATTGTATGATTGTGATTGTATGATTGTGGTCGTATGACTGTGATTATATGATTGTGATTGTATGATTGCGATTGCATGATTGTGATGGTATGATTGTTATTGCATGATTGCGATTGCAGGATTATGCTTGTATGATTGTAATTGTATGATTGTGATTATATGACTGTGATTGTATGATAGTGATTGAATGATTGCGGCTGTATGATTGCGATTGCATGATTGTGATTATATTGTTGTGAATATATGATTGCGATTGTATGATCGTGATGGTATGATTGTTTTTGAATGATTGGGATTGTATGATTGTGATTGTATGATTGTGATTGTATGATTGTGATTGTATGATTGTGATTGTATGATTGTGATCGTACGATTGTGATTGTATGATTGTGATTGTATGATTGTGATTGTATGATTGTGATTGTATGATTGTGATTGTATGATTGTGATTGTATGATTGTGATTGTATGATTGTTTTCGTTTGATTGCGATTGTATGATTGTGATAGTATGATTGTGATTGTATGATCGTGATTGTATGATTGTGATTGTATGATTGTTTTCGTTTGATTGCGATTGTATGATTGTGATAGTATGATTGTGATTGTATGATTGTAATTGTATGATTGTGATTATATGACTGTGATTGTATGATAGTGATTGAATGATTGCGGATGTATGAATGCGATTGCATGATTGTGATTATATTGTTGTGAATATATGATTGCGATTGTATGATCGTGATGGTATGATTGTTTTTGAATGATTGGGATTGTATGATTGTGATTGTATGATTGTGATTGTATGATTGTGATTGTATGATTGTGATTGTATGATTGTGATTGTATGATTGTGATTGTATGATTGTGATTGTATGATTGTGATTGTATGATTGTGATTGTATGATTGTGATTGTATGATTGTGCTTGTATGATTGTGATTGTATGATTGTCATTGTATGATTGTGATTGTATGATTGTATTTGTTTGAATGCGAATGTATGATTGTGATTGAATGATTGTGATTGCATGATTGTGATTGTATGATTGTGACTGTATTATTGTGATTGTATGATTGTGATTGTATCAATGTTTTTGGGAGATTGTATTTATATGATTGCGATTGTATGATTGTGGTTGAATGATTGTGATTGAATGATTGTGATTGTATGAGTGTGATTGAATGATTGTGATTGTATGATTGTGACTGTATGATTGTAATGGTATGAGTGTGATTGTATGATTGTCATAGTATGATTGTTATTGCATGATTACGATAGCAGGATTGTGCTTGTATGATTGTGATTGTATGATTGTGATTGTATGATTGTGATTGTATGTTTGTGATTGTATTATTGTGATTGTATGGTTGTGATTGTATGGTTGCGAGTGTATGGTCGTGATTGTATGATTGTGATTGTATGATTGTGATTGTATTGTTGTGAATGTATGATTGCGATTGTATGATTGTGATTGTATGACTGCGACTGTATGATTGTGACTGTATTATTGTGATTGTATGATTGTGATTGTATGATTGTGATTGTATGATTGTTTTTGGGAGATTGTATTTATATGATTGCGACTGTATGATTGTGATTGTATGATTGTGATTGTATGATTGTGATTGTATGACTGTGGTAGTATGACTGTGGTAGTATGACTGTGATTGTATGATTGTGATTGTATGATTGTGACTGTATTAATGTGATTGTATTATTGTGATCGTATGATTGTGATTGTATCAATGTTTTTGGGAGATTGTATTTATATGATTGCGATTGTATGATTGTGAATGAATGATTGTGATTGTATGATTGTGATTGTATGAGCCTGATTGTATGATTGCGATTGTATGATCGTGATGGTGTGATTGTTTTTGAATGATTGTGATTGTATGATTGTAATTGTATGATTGTGGTCGTATGACTGTGATTCTATGATTGTGATTGTATGATTGTGATTGTATGATTGTGATTGTATGATTGTGATTGTATGATTGTGATTGTATGATTGTGATTGTATGATTGTGATTGTATGATTGTAATTGTATGATTGTGGTCGTATGACTGTGATTCTATGATTGTGATTGTATGATTGTGATTGTATGATTGTGATTGTATGATTGTGTTTGTATGATTGTGATTGTATGATTGTGATTGTATGATTGTGATTGTATGATTGTGAATGAATGATTGTGATTGTATGATTGTGATTGTATGAGTGTGATTGTATGATTGCGATTGTATGATCGTGATGGTGTGATTGTTTTTGAATGATTGTGATCGTATGATTGTAATTGTATGATTGTGGTCGTATGACTGTGATTGTATGATTGTGATTGTATGATTGTAATTGTATGATTGTGATTGTATGATTGTGATTGTATGATTGTGATTGTATGATTGTGATTGTATGATTGTGATTGTATGATTGTGATTGTATGATTGTGATTGTATGATTGTGATTGTATGATTGTGATTGTATGATTGTGATTGTATGATTGTGATTGTATGATTGTGATTGTATTATTGTGATGGAATTATTGTGCTTCTATGATTGTGATTGTATGATTGTGGTTGCATGATTGTGATTGCAGGATTATGCTTGTACGATTGTAATTGTATGATTCTGATTGTATGATTGTGATTGCATGATTGTGATTGTATGATTGTGATTGTATGATTGTGATTATTTGACTCTGATTGTATGATAGTGATTGTATGGTTGTGATTGTATGGTTGTGATTGTATGATTGTGAT
Organism: Megachile rotundata; assembly: GCF_050947335.1. Classification (NCBI taxonomy): domain Eukaryota; kingdom Metazoa; phylum Arthropoda; class Insecta; order Hymenoptera; family Megachilidae; genus Megachile; species Megachile rotundata. Next base: position 4,295,073 of record NW_027473318.1, on the reverse strand, counting down.
TGTATGATTGTGATTGTATGGTTGTGATTGTATAACTGCGATTGTATGATCGTGATTGTATGATTGTGATTGTATGATGGTGATTGTATGACTGTGACTGTATTATTGTGATTGTATGATTGTGATTGTATTATTGTGATTGAATTATTGTGCTCCTATGATTGTGATTGTATGATTGCGAATGTATGATTGTGATTGTATGATTGTATTTGAATGATTGTGATTGTATGATTGTGACTGTATTATTCTGATTTTATGATTGTGTATGGGAGATTGTAAATGTATGATTGCTATTTTATGGGTGTGATTGTATTATTGTGATTGTGAGTTTGTGATTCTGAGATTGTAATTGTATGATTGCGATTGTATGATCGTGATGGTATGATTGTTTTTGAATGATTGTGATTGTATGATTGTAATTGTAAGATTGTGGTCGTATGACTGTGATTGTATGATTGTGATTGTATGATTGTGGTCGTATGACTGTGATTATATGATTGTGATTGTGTGATTGCGATTGCATGATTGTGATGGTATGATTGTTATTGCATGATTGCGATTGCAGGATTATGCTTGTATGATTGTAATTGTATGATTGTGATTATATGACTGTGATTGTATGATAGTGATTGAATGATTGCGGCTGTATGATTGCGATTGCATGATTGTGATTATATTGTTGTGAATATATGATTGCGATTGTATGATCGTGATGGTATGATTGTTTTTGAATGATTGGGATTGTATGATTGTGATTGTATGATTGTGATTGTATGATTGTGATTGTATGATTGTGATTGTATGATTGTGATTGTATGATTGTGATTGTATGATTGTGATTGTATGATTGTGATTGTATGATTGTGCTTGTATGATTGTGATTGTATGATTGTGATTGTATGATTGTGATTGTATGATTGTATTTGTTTGAATGCGAATGTATGATTGTGATTGAATGATTGTGATTGCATGATTGTGATTGTATGATTGTGACTGTATTATTGTGATTGTATGATTGTGATTGTATCAATGTTTTTGGGAGATTGTATTTATATGATTGCGATTGTATGATTGTGGTTGAATGATTGTGATTGAATGATTGTGATTGTATGAGTGTGATTGAATGATTGTGATTGTATGATTGTGACTGTATGATTGTAATGGTATGAGTGTGATTGTATTATTGTCATAGAATGATTGTTATTGCATGACTACGATAGCAGGATTGTGCTTGTATGATTGTGATTGTATGATTGTGATTGTATGATTGTGATTGTATGTTTGTGATTGTATTATTGTGATTGTATGGTTGTGATTGTATGGTTGCGAGTGTATGATCGTGATTGTATGATTGTGATTGTATGATTGTGATTGTATTGTTGTGAATGTATGATTGCGATTGTATGATTGTGATTGTATGACTGCGATTGTATGATTGTGACTGTATTATTGTGATTGTATGATTGTGATTGTATGATTGTTTTTGGGAGATTGTATTTATATGATTGCGACTGTATGATTGTGATTGTATGATTGTGATTGTATGATTGTGATTGTATGACTGTGGTAGTATGACTGTGGTAGTATGACTGTGATTGTATGATTGTGATTGTATGATTGTGACTGTATTATTGTGATTGTATTATTGTGATCGTATGATTGTGATTGTATCAATGTTTTTGGGAGATTGTATTTATATGATTGCGATTGTATGATTGTGAATGAATGATTGTGATTGTATGATTGTGATTGTATGAGTGTGATTGTATGATTGCGATTGTATGATCGTGATGGTGTGATTGTTTTTGAATGATTGTGATTGTATGATTGTAATTGTATGATTGTGGTCGTATGACTGTGATTCTATGATTGTGATTGTATGATTGTGATTGTATGATTGTGATTGTATGATTGTGATTGTATGATTGTGATTGTATGATTGTAATTGTATGATTGTGGTCGTATGACTGTGATTCTATGATTGTGGTTGTATGATTGTGATTGTATGATTGTGATTGTATGATTGTGATTGTATGATTGTGATTGTATGATTGTGATTGTATGATTGTGATTGTATGATTGTGAATGAATGATTGTGATTGTATGATTGTGATTGTATGAGTGTGATTGTATGATTGCGATTGTATGATCGTGATGGTGTGATTGTTTTTGAATGATTGTGATTGTATGATTGTAATTGTATGATTGTGGTCGTATGACTGTGATTCTATGATTGTGATTGTATGATTGTGATTGTATGATTGTGATTGTATGATTGTGATTGTATGATTGTGATTGTATGATTGTGATTGTATGATTGTGATTGTATGATTGTGATTGTATGATTGTGATTGTATGATTGTGATTGTATGATTGTGATTGTATGATTGTGATTGTATGATTGTGATTGTATGATTGTGATTGTATGATTGTGATTGTATGATTGTGATTGTATGATTGTGATTGTATGATTGTGATTGTATGATTGTGATTGTACGATTGTGATTGTATGATTGTGATTGTATGATTGTGATTGTACGATTGTGATTGTATGATTGTGGTTGTATGATTGTGATTGTATGATTGTGGTTATATGACTCTGATTGTATGATAGTGATTGTATGATTGCGCCTGTGTGATTGCGATAGTATGATTGTGATTGGATTGTTGTGAATATATGATTGTGATTGGATTGTTGTGAATATATGATTGTGATTGTATGATTGTGATTGTATTATTGTGATTGTATTATTGTGATTGTATTATTGTGATTGAATTATTGTTCTTCTATGATTGTGATTGTATGATTGCGATTGCAGGATTGTGATTGTATGATTGTGATTGTATGACTGTGACTATATTATTGTGATTGTATGATCGTGATTGTATGATTGTTTTTGTATGATTGCGATTGTATGATTGTGATTGAATGATTGTGATTATGTTGTTGTGAATGTATTATTGTGATTTTATGGTTGTCATTGTATAACTGCGATTGTATGATCGTGATTGTATGATTGTGATTGTATGATTGTGAATGTATGATTGTGATTGTATGATTGTGATTGTATGATTGTGATTGTATGATTGTGATAGTATGATTGTTATTGCATGATTACGATTGCAGGATTGTGCTTTTATGATTGTGATTGTATGATTGTGACAGTATGATTGCGATTTTATGATTGTGATTCTATGGTTGTGATTGCATGATTATGATTGTATGATTGTGATTGTATGATTCTGATTACATGATTGTGATTATAATTGTGATTGTATGATTGTAATTGTATGTCTGTGGTAGTATGATTGTGATTGTATGATTGTGATTGTATGATTGTGATTGTATGATTGTGACTGTATTATTGCGATTGTATGATTGTGATTGAATGATTGTGATTGTATGATTGTTATTGTATGAATGCCATTGTATGACTGTGATTGTATGATTGTGATTGTATGATTGCGAATGTATGATTCTGATTGTGTGATTGTGGTCGTGTGGCTGTGATTATATGATTGTGATTGTATGATTGCGATTGTATGATTGTGATAGTATGATTGTTATTGCATGATTGCGAATGCAGGATTATGCTTGTATGATTGTGATTGTATGATTGTGATTGTATGATTGTGATTGTATGATTATGATTGTATGAGTGTGATTGTATGATTGTGACTGTATGAGTGTGATTGTATGATAGTGATAGTATGATTGTGATTGTATGATTGTGATTGTATCAATGTTTTTAGGAGATTGTATTTATATGATTGCGATTGTATGATCGTGATTGTATGATTGTGATTGTATGATTGTGATTGTATGATTGTGATTGTATGATTGTGATTGTATGACTGTGACTGTATGATTGTGATTGTATGATTGCGATTGTATGATTGTGACTGTATGATTGTGATTGTATGATTGTTTTTGTATGATTGCGATTGTATGATTGTGATTGAATGATTGTGATTATGTTGTTGTTAATGTATTATTGTGATGGTATGGTTGTCATTGTATAACTGCGATTGTATGATCGTGATTGTATGATTGTGATTCTATGATTGTGATTGTATGATTGTGATTGTATGATTGTGATTGTATGATTGTGATTATTTGACTCTGATTGTATGATTGTGATTGTATGGTTGTGATTGTATGGTTGTGATTGTATGATTGTGATTGTATTATTGTGATTGAATTATTGTGCTCCTATGATTGTGATTGTATGATGGCGAATGTATGATTGTGATTGTATGATTGTATTTGAATGATTGTGATTGTATGATTGTGACTGTATTATTGTGATTTTATGATTGTGTATGGGAGATTGTAAATGTATGATTGCTATTTTATGGGTGTGATTGTATTATTGTGATTGTGAGTTTGTGATTCTGAGATTGTAATTGTATGATTGCGATTGTATGATCGTGATGGTATGATTGTTTTTGAATGATTGTGATTGTATGATTGTAATTGTAAGATTGTGGTCGTATGACTGTGATTGTATGATTGTGATTGTATGATTGTGGTCGTATGACTGTGATTATATGATTGTGATTGTATGATTGCGATTGCATGATTGTGATGGTATGATTGTTATTGCATGATTGCGATTGCAGGATTATGCTTGTATGATTGTAATTGTATGATTGTGATTATATGACTGTGATTGTATGATAGTGATTGAATGATTGCGGCTGTATGATTGCGATTGCATGATTGTGATTATATTGTTGTGAATATATGATTGCGATTGTATGATCGTGATGGTATGATTGTTTTTGAATGATTGGGATTGTATGATTGTGATTGTATGATTGTGATTGTATGATTGTGATTGTATGCTTGTGATTGTATGATTGTGATTGTATGATTGTGATTGTATGATTGTGATCGTACGATTGTGATTGTATGATTGTGATTGTATGATTGTGATTGTATGATTGTGATTGTATGATTGTGATTGTATGATTGTGATTGTATGATTGTGATTGTATGATTGTTTTCGTTTGATTGCGATTGTATGATTGTGATAGTATGATTGTGATTGTATGATCGTGATTGTATGATTGTGATTATATGATTGTTTTCGTTTGATTGCGATTGTATGATTGTGATAGTATGATTGTGATTGTATGATTGTAATTGTATGATTGTGATTATATGACTGTGATTGTATGATAGTGATTGAATGATTGCGGATGTATGAATGCGATTGCATGATTGTGATTATATTGTTGTGAATATATGATTGCGATTGTATGATCGTGATGGTATGATTGTTTTTGAATGATTGGGATTGTATGATTGTGATTGTATGATTGTGATTGTATGATTGTGATTGTATGATTGTGATTGTATGATTGTGATTGTATGATTGTGATTGTATGATTGTGATTGTATGATTGTGATTGTATGATTGTGATTGTATGATTGTGATTGTATGATTGTGATTGTATGATTGTGCTTGTATGATTGTGATTGTATGATTGTGATTGTATGATTGTGATTGTATGATTGTATTTGTTTGAATGCGAATGTATGATTGTGATTGAATGATTGTGATTGCATGATTGTGATTGTATGATTGTGACTGTATTATTGTGATTGTATGATTGTGATTGTATCAATGTTTTTGGGAGATTGTATTTATATGATTGCGATTGTATGATTGTGGTTGAATGATTGTGATTGAATGATTGTGATTGTATGAGTGTGATTGAATGATTGTGATTGTATGATTGTGACTGTATGATTGTAATGGTATGAGTGTGATTGTATGATTGTCATAGTATGATTGTTATTGCATGATTACGATAGCAGGATTGTGCTTGTATGATTGTGATTGTATGATTGTGATTGTATGATTGTGATTGTATGTTTGTGATTGTATTATTGTGATTGTATGGTTGTGATTGTATGGTTGCGAGTGTATGATCGTGATTGTATGATTGTGATTGTATGATTGTGATTGTATTGTTGTGAATGTATGATTGCGATTGTATGATTGTGATTGTATGACTGCGACTGTATGATTGTGACTGTATTATTGTGATTGTATGATTGTGATTGTATGATTGTTTTTGGGAGATTGTATTTATATGATTGCGACTGTATGATTGTGATTGTATGATTGTGATTGTATGATTGTGATTGTATGACTGTGGTAGTATGACTGTGGTAGTATGACTGTGATTGTATGATTGTGATTGTATGATTGTGACTGTATTAATGTGATTGTATTATTGTGATCGTATGATTGTGATTGTATGATTGTGATTGTATGACTGTGGTAGTATGACTGTGGTAGTATGACTGTGATTGTATGATTGTGATTGTATGATTGTGACTGTATTATTGTGATTGTATTATTGTGATCGTATGATTGTGATTGTATCAATGTTTTTGGGAGATTGTATTTATATGATTGCGATTGTATGATTGTGAATGAATGATTGTGATTGTATGATTGTGATTGTATGAGTGTGATTGTATGATTGCGATTGTATGATCGTGATGGTGTGATTGTTTTTGAATGATTGTGATTGTATGATTGTAATTGTATGATTGTGGTCGTATGACTGTGATTCTATGATTGTGATTGTATGATTGTGATTGTATGATTGTGATTGTATGATTGTGATTGTATGATTGTAATTGTATGATTGTGGTCGTATGACTGTGATTCTATGATTGTGGTTGTATGATTGTGATTGTATGATTGTGATTGTATGATTGTGATTGTATGATTGTGATTGTATGATTGTGATTGTATGATTGTGATTGTATGATTGTGAATGAATGATTGGGATTGTATGATTGTGATTGTATGATTGTGATTGTATGATTGTGATTGTATGATTGTGATTGTATGATTGTGATTGTATGATTGTGATTGTATGATTGTGATTGTATGATTGTGATTGTATGATTGTGATTGTATGATTGTGATTGTATGATTGTGATTGTATGATTGTGCTTGTATGATTGTGATTGTATGATTGTGATTGTATGATTGTGATTGTATGATTGTATTTGTTTGAATGCGAATGTATGATTGTGATTGAATGATTGTGATTGCATGATTGTGATTGTATGATTGTGACTGTATTATTGTGATTGTATGATTGTGATTGTATCAATGTTTTTGGGAGATTGTATTTATATGATTGCGATTGTATGATTGTGGTTGAATGATTGTGATTGAATGATTGTGATTGTATGAGTGTGATTGAATGATTGTGATTGTATGATTGTGACTGTATGATTGTAATGGTATGAGTGTGATTGTATGATTGTCATAGTATGATTGTTATTGCATGATTACGATAGCAGGATTGTGCTTGTATGATTGTGATTGTATGATTGTGATTGTATGATTGTGATTGTATGTTTGTGATTGTATTATTGTGATTGTATGGTTGTGATTGTATGGTTGCGAGTGTATGATCGTGATTGTATGATTGTGATTGTATGATTGTGATTGTATTGTTGTGAATGTATGATTGCGATTGTATGATTGTGATTGTATGACTGCGACTGTATGATTGTGACTGTATTATTGTGATTGTATGATTGTGATTGTATGATTGTTTTTGGGAGATTGTATTTATATGATTGCGACTGTATGATTGTGATTGTATGATTGTGATTGTATGATTGTGATTGTATGACTGTGGTAGTATGACTGTGGTAGTATGACTGTGATTGTATGATTGTGATTGTATGATTGTGACTGTATTAATGTGATTGTATTATTGTGATCGTATGATTGTGATTGTATGATTGTGATTGTATGACTGTGGTAGTATGACTGTGGTAGTATGACTGTGATTGTATGATTGTGATTGTATGATTGTGACTGTATTATTGTGATTGTATTATTGTGATCGTATGATTGTGATTGTATCAATGTTTTTGGGAGATTGTATTTATATGATTGCGATTGTATGATTGTGAATGAATGATTGTGATTGTATGATTGTGATTGTATGAGTGTGATTGTATGATTGCGATTGTATGATCGTGATGGTGTGATTGTTTTTGAATGATTGTGATTGTATGATTGTAATTGTATGATTGTGGTCGTATGACTGTGATTCTATGATTGTGATTGTATGATTGTGATTGTATGATTGTGATTGTATGATTGTGATTGTATGATTGTAATTGTATGATTGTGGTCGTATGACTGTGATTCTATGATTGTGGTTGTATGATTGTGATTGTATGATTGTGATTGTATGATTGTGATTGTATGATTGTGATTGTATGATTGTGATTGTATGATTGTGATTGTATGATTGTGAATGAATGATTGTGATTGTATGATTGTGATTGTATGAGTGTGATTGTATGATTGCGATTGTATGATCGTGATGGTGTGATTGTTTTTGAATGATTGTGATTGTATGATTGTAATTGTATGATTGTGGTCGTATGACTGTGATTCTATGATTGTGATTGTATGATTGTGATTGTATGATTGTGATTGTATGATTGTGATTGTATGATTGTGATTGTATGATTGTGATTGTATGATTGTGATTGTATGATTGTGATTGTATGATTGTGATTGTATGATTGTGATTGTATGATTGTGATTGTATGATTGTGATTGTATGATTGTGATTGTATGATTGTGATTGTATGATTGTGATTGTATGATTGTGATTGTATGATTGTGATTGTATGATTGTGATTGTATGATTGTGATTGTATGATTGTGATTGTATGATTGTGATTGTACGATTGTGATTGTATGATTGTGGTTGTATGATTGTGATTGTATGATTGTGGTTATATGACTCTGATTGTATGATAGTGATTGTATGATTGCGCCTGTGTGATTGCGATAGTATGATTGTGATTGGATTGTTGTGAATATATGATTGTGATTGTATGATTGTGATTGTATGACTGCGATTGTATGATTGTGATTGTATTATTGTGATTGAATTATTGTTCTTCTATGATTGTGATTGTATGATTGCGATTGCAGGATTGTGATTGTATGATTGTGATTGTATGACTGTGACTATATTATTGTGATTGTATGATTGTGATTGTATGATCGTGATTGTATGATTGTTTTTGTATGATTGCGATTGTATGATTGTGATTGAATGATTGTGATTATGTTGTTGTGAATGTATTATTGTGATTGTATGGTTGTCATTGTATAACTGCGATTGTATGATCGTGATTGTATGATTGTGATTGTATGATTGTGAATGTATGATTGTGATTGTATGATTGTGATTGTATGAGTGTGATTGTATGATTGCGATTGTATGATCGTGATGGTGTGATTGTTTTTGAATGATTGTGATTGTATGATTGTAATTGTATGATTGTGGTCGTATGACTGTGATTCTATGATTGTGATTGTATGATTGTGATTGTATGATTGTGATTGTATGATTGTGATTGTATGATTGTGATTGTATGATTGTGATTGTATGATCGTGATTGTATGATCGTGATTGTATGATCGTGATTGTATGATCGTGATTGTATGATTGTGATTGTATGATTGTGATTGTATGATTGTGATTGTATGACTGTGATTGTATGATTGTGATTGTATGATTGTGATTGTATGATTGTGATTGTATGATTGTGATTGTACGATTGTGATTGTATGATTGTGGTTGTATGATTGTGATTGTATGATTGTGGTTATATGACTCTGATTGTATGATAGTGATTGTATGATTGCGCCTGTGTGATTGCGATAGTATGATTGTGATTGGATTGTTGTGAATATATGATTATGATTGTATGATTGTGATTGTATGATTGTGATTGTATGACTGCGATTGTATGATTGTGATTGTATTATTGTGATTGTATTATTGTGATTGTATTATTGTGATTGAATTATTGTTCTTCTATGATTGTGATTGTATGATTGCGATTGCAGGATTGTGATTGTATGATTGTGATTGTATGACTGTGACTATATTATTGTGATTGTATGATCGTGATTGTATGATTGTTTTTGTATGGTTGCGATTGTATGATTGTGATTGAATGATTGTGATTATGTTGTTGTGAATGTATTATTGTGATTGTATGGTTGTCATTGTATAACTGCGATTGTATGATCGTGATTGTATGATTGTGATTGTATGATTGTGAATGTATGATTGTGATTGTATGATTGTGATTGTATGATTGTGATTGTATGATTGTGATAGTATGATTGTTATTGCATGATTACGATTGCAGGATTGTGCTTTTATGATTGTGATTGTATGATTGTGACAGTATGATTGCGATTTTATGATTGTGATTCTATGGTTGTGATTGCATGATTATGATTGTATGATTGTGATTGTATGATTCTGATTACATGATTGTGATTATAATTGTGATTGTATGATTGTAATTGTATGGCTGTGGTAGTATGATTGTGATTGTATGATTGTGATTGTATGATTGTGATTGTATGATTGTGACTGTATTATTGCGATTGTATGATTGTGATTGAATGATTGTGATTGTATGATTGTTATGGTATGAATGCCATTGTATGACTGTGATTGTATGATTGTGATTGTATGATTGCGAATGTATGATTGTGATTGTGTGATTGTGGTCGTATGGCTGTGATTATATGATTGTGATTGTATGATTGCGATTGTATGATTGTGATAGTATGATTGTTATTGCATGATTGCGAATGCAGGATTATGCTTGTATGATTGTGATTGTATGATTGTGATTGTATGATTGTGATTGTATGATTGTGATTGTATGATTATGATTGTATGAGTGTGATTGTATGATTGTGACTGTATGAGTGTGATTGTATGATAGGGATAGTATGATTGTGATTGTATGATTGTGATTGTATCAATGTTTTTAGGAGATTGTATTTATATGATTGCGATTGTATGATCGTGATTGTATGATTGTGATTGTATGATTGTGATTGTATGATTGTGATTGTATGATTGTGATTGTATGATCGTGATTGTATGATCGTGATTCTATGATTGTGATTGTATGATTGTGATTGTATGATTGTGATTGTATGATTGTGATTGTATGATTGTGATTATTTGACTCTGATTGTATGATTGTGATTGTATGGTTGTGATTGTATGGTTGTGATTGTATGATTGTGATTGTATTATTGTGATTGAATTATTGTGCTCCTATGATTGTGATTGTATGATGGCGAATGTATGATTGTGATTGTATGATTGTATTTGAATGATTGTGATTGTACGATTGTGACTGTATTATTGTGATTTTATGATTGTGTATGGGAGATTGTAAATGTATGATTGCTATTTTATGGGTGTGATTGTATTATTGTGATTGTGAGTTTGTGATTCTGAGATTGTAATTGTATGATTGCGATTGTATGATCGTGATGGTATGATTGTTTTTGAATGATTGTGATTGTATGATTGTAATTGTAAGATTGTGGTCGTATGACTGTGATTGTATGATTGTGATTGTATGATTGTGGTCGTATGACTGTGATTATATGATTGTGATTGTATGATTGCGATTGCATGATTGTGATGGTATGATTGTTATTGCATGATTGCGATTGCAGGATTGCGCTTTTATGATTGTGATTGTATGATTGTGACAGTATGATTGCGATTTTATGATTGTGATTCTATGGTTGTGATTGCATGATTATGATTGTATGATTGTGATTGTATGATTCTGATTACATGATTGTGATTATAATTGTGATTGTATGATTGTAATTGTATGGCTGTGGTAGTATGATTGTGATTGTATGATTGTGATTGTATGATTGTGATTGTATGATTGTGACTGTATTATTGCGATTGTATGATTGTGATTGAATGATTGTGATTGTATGATTGTTATTGTATGAATGCCATTGTATGACTGTGATTGTATGATTGTGATTGTATGATTGCGAATGTATGATTCTGATTGTGTGATTGTGGTCGTATGGCTGTGATTATATGATTGTGATTGTATGATTGCGATTGTATGATTGTGATAGTATGATTGTTATTGCATGATTGCGAATGCAGGATTATGCTTGTATGATTGTGATTGTATGATTGTGATTGTATGATTGTGATTGTATGATTGTGATTGTATGATTATGATTGTATGAGTGTGATTGTATGATTGTGACTGTATGAGTGTGATTGTATGATAGTGATAGTATGATTGTGATTGTATGATTGTGATTGTATCAATGTTTTTAGGAGATTGTATTTATATGATTGCGATTGTATGATCGTGATTGTATGATTGTGATTGTATGATTGTGATTGTATGATTGTGATTGTATGATTGTGATTGTATGATTGTGACTGTATGATTGTGATTGTATGATTGCGATTGTATGATTGTGATTGTATGATTGTGATTGTATGATTGTTTTTGTATGATTGCGATTGTATGATTGTGATTGGATGATTGTGATTATGTTGTTGTTAATGTATTATTGTGATGGTATGGTTGTCATTGTATAACTGCGATTGTATGATCGTGATTGTATGATTGTGATTCTATGATTGTGATTGTATGATTGTGATTGTATGATTGTGATTGTATGATTGTGATTATTTGACTCTGATTGTATGATTGTGATTGTATGGTTGTGATTGTATGGTTGTGATTGTATGATTGTGATTGTATTATTGTGATTGAATTATTGTGCTCCTATGATTGTGATTGTATGATGGCGAATGTATGATTGTGATTGTATGATTGTATTTGAATGATTGTGATTGTATGATTGTGACTGTATTATTGTGATTTTATGATTGTGTATGGGAGATTGTAAATGTATGATTGCTATTTTATGGGTGTGATTGTATTATTGTGATTGTGAGTTTGTGATTCTGAGATTGTAATTGTATGATTGCGATTGTATGATCGTGATGGTATGATTGTTTTTGAATGATTGTGATTGTATGATTGTAATTGTAAGATTGTGGTCGTATGACTGTGATTGTATGATTGTGATTGTATGATTGTGGTCGTATGACTGTGATTATATGATTGTGATTGTATGATTGCGATTGCATGATTGTGATGGTATGATTGTTATTGCATGATTGCGATTGCAGGATTATGCTTGTATGATTGTAATTGTATGATTGTGATTATATGACTGTGATTGTATGATAGTGATTGAATGATTGCGGCTGTATGATTGCGATTGCATGATTGTGATTATATTGTTGTGAATATATGATTGCGATTGTATGATCGTGATGGTATGATTGTTTTTGAGTGATTGGGATTGTATGATTGTGATTGTATGATTGTGATTGTATGATTGTGATTGTATGATTGTGATTGTATGATTGTGATCGTACGATTGTGATTGTATGATTGTGATTGTATGATTGTGATTGTATGATTGTGATTGTATGATTGTGATTGTATGATTGTGATTGTATGATTGTGATTGTATGATTGTTTTCGTTTGATTGCGATTGTATGATTGTGATAGTATGATTGTGATTGTATGATCGTGATTGTATGATTGTGATTGTATGATTGTTTTCGTTTGATTGCGATTGTATGATTGTGATAGTATGATTGTGATTGTATGATTGTAATTGTATGATTGTGATTATATGACTGTGATTGTATGATAGTGATTGAATGATTGCGGATGTATGAATGCGATTGCATGATTGTGATTATATTGTTGTGAATATATGATTGCGATTGTATGATCGTGATGGTATGATTGTTTTTGAATGATTGGGATTGTATGATTGTGATTGTATGATTGTGATTGTATGATTGTGATTGAATGATTGTGATTGTATGAGTGTGATTGAATGATTGTGATTGTATGATTGTGACTGTATGATTGTAATGGTATGAGTGTGATTGTATGATTGTCATAGTATGATTGTTATTGCATGATTACGATAGCAGGATTGTGCTTGTATGATTGTGATTGTATGATTGTGATTGTATGATTGTGATTGTATGTTTGTGATTGTATTATTGTGATTGTATGGTTGTGATTGTATGGTTGCGAGTGTATGATCGTGATTGTATGATTGTGATTGTATGATTGTGATTGTATTGTTGTGAATGTATGATTGCGATTGTATGATTGTGATTGTATGACTGCGACTGTATGATTGTGACTGTATTATTGTGATTGTATGATTGTGATTGTATGATTGTTTTTGGGAGATTGTATTTATATGATTGCGACTGTATGATTGTGATTGTATGATTGTGATTGTATGATTGTGATTGTATGACTGTGGTAGTATGACTGTGGTAGTATGACTGTGATTGTATGATTGTGATTGTATGATTGTGACTGTATTAATGTGATTGTATTATTGTGATCGTATGATTGTGATTGTATCAATGTTTTTGGGAGATTGTATTTATATGATTGCGATTGTACGATTGTGAATGAATGATTGTGATTGTATGATTGTGATTGTATGACTGTGGTAGTATGACTGTGGTAGTATGACTGTGATTGTATTATTGTGATTGTATTATTGTGATTGAATTATTGTTCTTCTATGATTGTGATTGTATGATTGCGATTGCAGGATTGTGATTGTATGATTGTGATTGTATGACTGTGACTATATTATTGTGATTGTATGATCGTGATTGTATGATTGTTTTTGTATGGTTGCGATTGTATGATTGTGATTGAATGATTGTGATTATGTTGTTGTGAATGTATTATTGTGATTGTATGGTTGTCATTGTATAACTGCGATTGTATGATCGTGATTGTATGATTGTGATTGTATGATTGTGAATGTATGATTGTGATTGTATGATTGTGATTGTATGATTGTGATTGTATGATTGTGATAGTATGATTGTTATTGCATGATTACGATTGCAGGATTGTGCTTTTATGATTGTGATTGTATGATTGTGACAGTATGATTGCGATTTTATGATTGTGATTCTATGGTTGTGATTGCATGATTATGATTGTATGATTGTGATTGTATGATTCTGATTACATGATTGTGATTATAATTGTGATTGTATGATTGTAATTGTATGGCTGTGGTAGTATGATTGTGATTGTATGATTGTGATTGTATGATTGTGATTGTATGATTGTGACTGTATTATTGCGATTGTATGATTGTGATTGAATGATTGTGATTGTATGATTGTTATGGTATGAATGCCATTGTATGACTGTGATTGTATGATTGTGATTGTATGATTGCGAATGTATGATTGTGATTGTGTGATTGTGGTCGTATGGCTGTGATTATATGATTGTGATTGTATGATTGCGATTGTATGATTGTGATAGTATGATTGTTATTGCATGATTGCGAATGCAGGATTATGCTTGTATGATTGTGATTGTATGATTGTGATTGTATGATTGTGATTGTATGATTGTGATTGTATGATTGTGATTGTATGATTATGATTGTATGAGTGTGATTGTATGATTGTGACTGTATGAGTGTGATTGTATGATAGGGATAGTATGATTGTGATTGTATGATTGTGATTGTATCAATGTTTTTAGGAGATTGTATTTATATGATTGCGATTGTATGATCGTGATTGTATGATTGTGATTGTATGATTGTGATTGTATGATTGTGATTGTATGATTGTGACTGTATGATTGTGATTGTATGATTGCGATTGTATGATTGTGATTGTATTATTGTGATTGTATTATTGTGATTGTATTATTGTGATTGAATTATTGTTCTTCTATGATTGTGATTGTATGATTGCGATTGCAGGATTGTGATTGTATGATGGTGATTGTATGACTGTGACTATATTATTGTGATTGTATGATTGTGATTGTATGATCGTGATTGTATGATTGTGATTGTATGATTGTTTTCGTTTGATTGCGATTGTATGATTGTGATAGTATGATTGTTATTGCATGATTACGATTGCAGGATTGTGCTTGTATGATTGTGATTGTATGATTGTGACAGTATGATTGCGATTTTATGATTGTGATTCTATGGTTGTGATTGCATGATTATGATTGTATGATTGTGATAGTATGATTGTTATTGCATGATTACGATAGCAGGATTGTGCTTGTATGATTGTGATTGTATGATTGTGATTGTATGATTGTGATTGTATGTTTGTGATTGTATTATTGTGATTGTATGGTTGTGATTGTATGGTTGTGATTGTATGGTTGCGATTGTATGATCGTGATTGTATGATTGTGATTGTATGATTATGATTGTATGATTGTGATTGTATGATTGTGATTGTATGATTGTGATTGTATGATTGTATTTGTTTGAATGCGATTGCATGATTGTGATTGAATGATTGTGATTGCATGATTGTGATTGTATGATTGTGACTGTATTATTGTGATTGTATGATTGTGATTGTATCAATGTTTTTGGGAGATTGTATTTATATGATTGCGATTGTATGATTGTGACTGTATGATTGTAATGGTATGAGTGTGATTGTATGATTGTGATAGTATGATTGTTATTGCATGATTACGATAGCAGGATTGTGCTTGTATGGTTGTGATTGTATGATTGTGATTGTATGATTGTGATTTTATGTTTGTGATTGTATTATTGTGATTGTATGGTTGTGATTGTATGGTTGTGATTGTATGGTTGCGATTGTATGATCGTGATTGTATGATTGTGATTGTATGATTATGATTGTATGAGTGTGATTGTATGATTGTGACTGTATGAGTGTGATTGTATGATTGTGATTGTATGATTGTGATTGTATGATTGTGATTGTATCAATGTTTTTAGGAGATTGTATTTATATGATTGCAATTGTATGATTGTTATTGTATGATTGTGATTGTATGATTGTGATTGTATGATTGTGATTGTATGATTGTGATTGTATGATTGTGATTGTATGATTGTGATTGTATGATTGTGATTGTATGATTGTGATTGTATGATCGTGATTGTATGATCGTGATTCTATGATTGTGATTGTATGATTGTGATTGTATGATTGTGATTGTATGATTGTGATTGTATGATTGTGATTGTATGATTGTGATTATTTGACTCTGATTGTATGATTGTGATTGTATGGTTGTGATTGTATGGTTGTGATTGTATGATTGTGATTGTATTATTGTGATTGAATTATTGTGCTCCTATGATTGTGATTGTATGATGGCGAATGTATGATTGTGATTGTATGATTGTATTTGAATGATTGTGATTGTACGATTGTGACTGTATTATTGTGATTTTATGATTGTGTATGGGAGATTGTAAATGTATGATTGCTATTTTATGGGTGTGATTGTATTATTGTGATTGTGAGTTTGTGATTCTGAGATTGTAATTGTATGATTGCGATTGTATGATCGTGATGGTATGATTGTTTTTGAATGATTGTGATTGTATGATTGTAATTGTAAGATTGTGGTCGTATGACTGTGATTGTATGATTGTGATTGTATGATTGTGGTCGTATGACTGTGATTATATGATTGTGATTGTATGATTGCGATTGCATGATTGTGATGGTATGATTGTTATTGCATGATTGCGATTGCAGGATTGTGCTTTTATGATTGTGATTGTATGATTGTGACAGTATGATTGCGATTTTATGATTGTGATTCTATGGTTGTGATTGCATGATTATGATTGTATGATTGTGATTGTATGATTCTGATTACATGATTGTGATTATAATTGTGATTGTATGATTGTAATTGTATGGCTGTGGTAGTATGATTGTGATTGTATGATTGTGATTGTATGATTGTGATTGTATGATTGTGACTGTATTATTGCGATTGTATGATTGTGATTGAATGATTGTGATTGTATGATTGTTATTGTATGAATGCCATTGTATGACTGTGATTGTATGATTGTGATTGTATGATTGCGAATGTATGATTCTGATTGTGTGATTGTGGTCGTATGGCTGTGATTATATGATTGTGATTGTATGATTGCGATTGTATGATTGTGATAGTATGATTGTTATTGCATGATTGCGAATGCAGGATTATGCTTGTATGATTGTGATTGTATGATTGTGATTGTATGATTGTGATTGTATGATTATGATTGTATGAGTGTGATTGTATGATTGTGACTGTATGAGTGTGATTGTATGATAGTGATAGTATGATTGTGATTGTATGATTGTGATTGTATCAATGTTTTTAGGAGATTGTATTTATATGATTGCGATTGTATGATCGTGATTGTATGATTGTGATTGTATGATTGTGATTGTATGATTGTGATTGTATGATTGTGATTGTATGATTGTGACTGTATGATTGTGATTGTATGATTGCGATTGTATGATTGTGATTGTATGATTGTGATTGTATGATTGTTTTTGTATGATTGCGATTGTATGATTGTGATTGGATGATTGTGATTATGTTGTTGTTAATGTATTATTGTGATGGTATGGTTGTCATTGTATAACTGCGATTGTATGATCGTGATTGTATGATTGTGATTCTATGATTGTGATTGTATGATTGTGATTGTATGATTATGATTGTATGATTGTGATTATTTGACTCTGATTGTATGATTGTGATTGTATGGTTGTGATTGTATGGTTGTGATTGTATGATTGTGATTGTATTATTGTGATTGAATTATTGTGCTCCTATGATTGTGATTGTATGATGGCGAATGTATGATTGTGATTGTATGATTGTATTTGAATGATTGTGATTGTATGATTGTGACTGTATTATTGTGATTTTATGATTGTGTATGGGAGATTGTAAATGTATGATTGCTATTTTATGGGTGTGATTGTATTATTGTGATTGTGAGTTTGTGATTCTGAGATTGTAATTGTATGATTGCGATTGTATGATCGTGATGGTATGATTGTTTTTGAATGATTGTGATTGTATGATTGTAATTGTAAGATTGTGGTCGTATGACTGTGATTGTATGATTGTGATTGTATGATTGTGGTCGTATGACTGTGATTATATGATTGTGATTGTATGATTGCGATTGCATGATTGTGATGGTATGATTGTTATTGCATGATTGCGATTGCAGGATTATGCTTGTATGATTGTAATTGTATGATTGTGATTATATGACTGTGATTGTATGATAGTGATTGAATGATTGCGGCTGTATGATTGCGATTGCATGATTGTGATTATATTGTTGTGAATATATGATTGCGATTGTATGATCGTGATGGTATGATTGTTTTTGAGTGATTGGGATTGTATGATTGTGATTGTATGATTGTGATTGTATGATTGTGATTGTATGATTGTGATTGTATGATTGTGATCGTACGATTGTGATTGTATGATTGTGATTGTATGATTGTGATTGTATGATTGTGATTGTATGATTGTGATTGTATGATTGTGATTGTATGATTGTGATTGTATGATTGTTTTCGTTTGATTGCGATTGTATGATTGTGATAGTATGATTGTGATTGTATGATCGTGATTGTATGATTGTGATTGTATGATTGTTTTCGTTTGATTGCGATTGTATGATTGTGATAGTATGATTGTGATTGTATGATTGTAATTGTATGATTGTGATTATATGACTGTGATTGTATGATAGTGATTGAATGATTGCGGATGTATGAATGCGATTGCATGATTGTGATTATATTGTTGTGAATATATGATTGCGATTGTATGATCGTGATGGTATGATTGTTTTTGAATGATTGGGATTGTATGATTGTGATTGTATGATTGTGATTGTATGATTGTGATTGAATGATTGTGATTGTATGAGTGTGATTGAATGATTGTGATTGTATGATTGTGACTGTATGATTGTAATGGTATGAGTGTGATTGTATGATTGTCATAGTATGATTGTTATTGCATGATTACGATAGCAGGATTGTGCTTGTATGATTGTGATTGTATGATTGTGATTGTATGATTGTGATTGTATGTTTGTGATTGTATTATTGTGATTGTATGGTTGTGATTGTATGGTTGCGAGTGTATGATCGTGATTGTATGATTGTGATTGTATGATTGTGATTGTATTGTTGTGAATGTATGATTGCGATTGTATGATTGTGATTGTATGACTGCGACTGTATGATTGTGACTGTATTATTGTGATTGTATGATTGTGATTGTATGATTGTTTTTGGGAGATTGTATTTATATGATTGCGACTGTATGATTGTGATTGTATGATTGTGATTGTATGATTGTGATTGTATGACTGTGGTAGTATGACTGTGGTAGTATGACTGTGATTGTATGATTGTGATTGTATGATTGTGACTGTATTAATGTGATTGTATTATTGTGATCGTATGATTGTGATTGTATCAATGTTTTTGGGAGATTGTATTTATATGATTGCGATTGTATGATTGTGAATGAATGATTGTGATTGTATGATTGTGATTGTATGAGCCTGATTGTATGATTGCGATTGTATGATCGTGATGGTGTGATTGTTTTTGAATGATTGTGATTGTATGATTGTAATTGTATGATTGTGGTCGTATGACTGTGATTCTATGATTGTGATTGTATGATTGTGATTGTATGATTGTGATTGTATGATTGTGATTGTATGATTGTGATTGTATGATTGTAATTGTATGATTGTGGTCGTATGACTGTGATTCTATGATTGTGATTGTATGATTGTGATTGTATGATTGTGTTTGTATGATTGTGATTGTATGATCGTGATGGTGTGATTGTTTTTGAATGATTGTGATCGTATGATTGTAATTGTATGATTGTGGTCGTATGACTGTGATTGTATGATTGTGATTGTATGATTGTGAATGAATGATTGTGATTGTATGATTGTGATTGTATGAGTGTGATTGTATGATTGCGATTGTATGATCGTGATGGTGTGATTGTTTTTGAATGATTGTGATCGTATGATTGTAATTGTATGATTGTGGTCGTATGACTGTGATTGTATGATTGTGATTGTATGATTGTGATTGTATGATTGTGATTGTATGATTGTGATTGTATGATTGTGATTGTATGATTGTGATTGTATGATTGTGATTGTATGATTGTGATTGTATGATTGTGATTGTATGATTGTGATTGTATGATTGTGATTGTATGATTGTGATTGTATGATTGTGATTGTATGATTGTGATTGTATGATTGTGATTGTATGATTGTGATTGTATGATTGTGGTTGTATGATTGTGATTGTATGATTGTGATTGTATGATCGTGATTGTATGATTGTTTTTGTATGATTGCGATTGTATGATTGTGATTGAATGATTGTGATTATGTTGTTGTGAATGTATTATTGTGATTGTTTGGTTGTCATTGTATAACTGCGATTGTATGATCGTGATTGTATGATTGTGATTGTATGTTTGTGATTGTATGATTGTGATTGTATGATTGTGATTGTATGGTTGTGATTGTATGATTGTTTTTGTATGATTGCGATTGTATGATTGTGATTGAATGATTGTGATTATTTGACCCTGATTGTATGATTGTGATTGTATGGTTGTGATTGTATGGTTGTGATTGTATGATTGTGATTGTATTATTGTGATTGAATTATTGTGCTCCTATGATTGTGATTGTATGATGGCGAATGTATGATTGTGATTGTATGATTGTATTTGAATGATTGTGATTGTATGATTGTGACTGTATTATTGTGATTTTATGATTGTGTATGGGAGATTGTAAATGTATGATTGCTATTTTATGGGTGTGATTGTATTATTGTGATTGTGAGTTTGTGATTCTGAGATTGTAATTGTATGATTGCGATTGTATGATCGTGATGGTATGATTGTTTTTGAATGATTGTGATTGTATGATTGTAATTGTACGATTGTGGTCGTATGACTGTGATTATATGATTGTGATTGTATGATTGCGATTGCATGATTGTGATGGTATGATTGTTATTGCATGATTGCGATTGCAGGATTATGCTTGTATGATTGTAATTGTATGATTGTGATTATATGACTGTGATTGTATGATAGTGATTGAATGATTGCGGCTGTATGATTGCGATTGCATGATTGTGATTATATTGTTGTGAATATATGATTGCGATTGTATGATCGTGATGGTATGATTGTTTTTGAATGATTGGGATTGTATGATTGTGATTGTATGATTGTGATTGTATGATTGTGATTGTATGATTGTGATTGTATGATTGTGATTGTATGATTGTGATTGTATGATTGTGATTGTATGATTGTGATTGTATGATTGTGATTGTATGATTGTGATTGTATGATTGTGATTGTATGATTGTGATTGTATGATTGTGATTGTATGATTGTGATTGTACGATTGTGATTGTACGATTGTGATTGTACGATTGTGATCGTACGATTGTGATCGTACGATTGTGATCGTATGATTGTGATCGTATGATTGTGATCGTATGATTGTGATTGTATGATTGTGATTGTATGATTGTGATTGTATGATTGTGATTGTATGATTGTGATTGTATGATTGTGATTGTATGATTGTATTTGTTTGAATGCGATTGTATGATTGTGATTGAATGATTGTGATTGCATGATTGTGATTGTATGATTGTGACTGTATTATTGTGATTGTATGATTGTGATTGTATCAATGTTTTTGGGAGATTGTATTTATATGATTGCGATTGTATGATTGTGACTGTATGATTGTAATGGTATGAGTGTGATTGTATGATTGTGATAGTATGATTGTTATTGCATGATTACGATAGCAGGATTGTGCTTGTATGATTGTGATTGTATGATTGTGATTGTATGATTGTGATTGTATGTTTGTGATTGTATTATTGTGATTGTATGGTTGTGATTGTATGGTTGTGATTGTATGGTTGCGATTGTATGATCGTGATTGTATGATTGTGATTGTATGATTATGATTGTATGATTGTGATTGTATGATTGTGATTGTATGATTGTGATTGTATGATTGTATTTGTTTGAATGCGGTTGCATGATTGTGATTGAATGATTGTGATTGCATGATTGTGATTGTATGATTGTGACTGTATTATTGTGATTGTATGATTGTGATTGTATCAATGTTTTTGGGAGATTGTATTTATATGATTGCGATTGTATGATTGTGACTGTATGATTGTAATGGTATGAGTGTGATTGTATGATTGTGATAGTATGATTGTTATTGCATGATTACGATAGCAGGATTGTGCTTGTATGATTGTGATTGTATGATTGTGATTGTATGATTGTGATTTTATGTTTGTGATTGTATTATTGTGATTGTATGGTTGTGATTGTATGGTTGTGATTGTATGGTTGCGATTGTATGATCGTGATTGTATGATTGTGATTGTATGATTATGATTGTATGAGTGTGATTGTATGATTGTGACTGTATGAGTGTGATTGTATGATTGTGATTGTATGATTTTGATTGTATCAATGTTTTTAGGAGATTGTATTTATATGATTGCGATTGTATGATTGTTATTGTATGATTGTGATTGTATGATTGTGATTGTATGATTGTGATTGTATGATTGTGATTGTATGATTGTGATTGTATGATTGTGATTGTATGATTGTGATTGTATGATCGTGATTGTATGATCGTGATTCTATGATTGTGATTGTATGATTGTGATTGTATGATTGTGATTGTATGATTGTGATTGTATGATTGTGATTATTTGACTCTGATTGTATGATTGTGATTGTATGGTTGTGATTGTATGGTTGTGATTGTATGATTGTGATTGTATTATTGTGATTGAATTATTGTGCTCCTATGATTGTGATTGTATGATGGCGAATGTATGATTGTGATTGTATGATTGTATTTGAATGATTGTGATTGTACGATTGTGACTGTATTATTGTGATTTTATGATTGTGTATGGGAGATTGTAAATGTATGATTGCTATTTTATGGGTGTGATTGTATTATTGTGATTGTGAGTTTGTGATTCTGAGATTGTAATTGTATGATTGCGATTGTATGATCGTGATGGTATGATTGTTTTTGAATGATTGTGATTGTATGATTGTAATTGTAAGATTGTGGTCGTATGACTGTGATTGTATGATTGTGATTGTATGATTGTGGTCGTATGACTGTGATTATATGATTGTGATTGTATGATTGCGATTGCATGATTGTGATGGTATGATTGTTATTGCATGATTGCGATTGCAGGATTATGCTTGTATGATTGTAATTGTATGATTGTGATTATATGATTGCGATTGTATGATCGTGATGGTATGATTGTTTTTGAATGATTGGGATTGTATGATTGTGATTGTATGATTGTGATTGTATGATTGTGATTGTATGATTGTGATTGTATGATTGTGATTGTATGATTGTGATTGTATGATTGTGATTGTATGATTGTGATTGTATGATTGTGATTGTATGATTGTGATTGTATGATTGTGATTGTATGATTGTGATTGTATGATTGTGATTGTATGATTGTGATTGTATGATTGTGATCGTACGATTGTGATTGTATGATTGTGATTGTATGATTGTGATTGTATGATTGTGATTGTATGATTGTGATTGTATGATTGTGATTGTATGATTGTGATTGTATGATTGTATTTGTTTGAATGCGATTGTATGATTGTGATTGAATGATTGTGATTGCATGATTGTGATTGTATGATTGTGACTGTATTATTGTGATTGTATGATTGTGATTGTATCAATGTTTTTGGGAGATTGTATTTATATGATTGCGATTGTATGATTGTGACTGTATGATTGTAATGGTATGAGTGTGATTGTATGATTGTGATAGTATGATTGTTATTGCATGATTACGATAGCAGGATTGTGCTTGTATGATTGTGATTGTATGATTGTGATTGTATGATTGTGATTGTATGTTTGTGATTGTATGATTGTGATTGTATGATTGTGATTGTATGATTGTGATTGTATGATTGTGATTGTATGATTGTGATTGTATGATTGTGATTGTATGACTGCGATTGTATGATTGTGATTGTATTATTGTGATTGTATTATTGTGATTGTATTATTGTGATTGAATTATTGTTCTTCTATGATTGTGATTGTATGATTGCGATTGCAGGATTGTGATTGTATGATTGTGATTGTATGACTGTGACTATATTATTGTGATTGTATGATCGTGATTGTATGATTGTTTTTGTATGATTGCGATTGTATGATTGTGATTGAATGATTGTGATTATGTTGTTGTGAATGTATTATTGTGATTGTATGGTTGTCATTGTATAACTGCGATTGTATGATCGTGATTGTATGATTGTGATTGTATGATTGTGAATGTATGATTGTGATTGTATGATTGTGATTGTATGATTGTGATAGTATGATTGTTATTGCATGATTACGATTGCAGGATTGTGCTTTTATGATTGTGATTGTATGATTGTGACAGTATTATTGCGATTTTATGATTGTGATTCTATGGTTGTGATTGCATGATTATGATTGTATGATTGTGATTGTATGATTCTGATTACATGATTGTGATTATAATTGTGATTGTATGATTGTAATTGTATGGCTGTGGTAGTATGATTGTGATTGTATGATTGTGATTGTATGATTGTGATTGTATGATTGTGACTGTATTATTGCGATTGTATGATTGTGATTGAATGATTGTGATTGTATGATTGTTATTGTATGAATGCCATTGTATGACTGTGATTGTATGATTGTGATTGTATGATTGCGAATGTATGATTGTGATTGTGTGATTGTGGTCGTATGGCTGTGATTATATGATTGTGATTGTATGATTGCGATTGTATGATTGTGATAGTATGATTGTTATTGCATGATTGCGAATGCAGGATTATGCTTGTATGATTGTGATTGTATGATTGTGATTGTATGATTGTGATTGTATGATTATGATTGTATGAGTGTGATTGTATGATTGTGACTGTATGAGTGTGATTGTATGATAGTGATAGTATGATTGTGATTGTATGATTGTGAATGTATCAATGTTTTTAGGAGATTGTATTTATATGATTGCGATTGTATGATCGTGATTGTATGATTGTGATTGTATGATCGTGATTGTATGATTGTGATTGTATGATTGTGACTGTATGATTGTGATTGTATGATTGCGTTTGTATGATTGTGATTGTATTATTGTGATTGTATTATTGTGATTGTATTATTGTGATTGAATTATTGTTCTTCTATGATTGTGATTGTATGATTGCGATTGCAGGATTTGGATTGTATGATGGTGATTGTATGACTGTGACTATATTATTGTGATTGTATGATTGTGATTGTATGATCGTGATTGTATGATTGTGATTGTATGATTGTTTTCGTTTGATTGCGATTGTATGATTGTGATAGTATGATTGTTATTGCATGATTACGATTGCAGGATTGTGCTTGTATGATTGTGATTGTATGATTGTGACAGTATGATTGCGATTTTATGATTGTGATTCTATGGTTGTGATTGCATGATTATGATTGTATGATTGTGATTGTATGATTCTGATTACATGATTGTGATTATAATTGTGATTGTATGATTGTAATTGTATGACTGTGGTAGTATGATTGTGATTGTATGATTGTGATTGTATGATTGTGACTGTATTAGTGCGATTGGATGATTGTGATTGAATGATTGTGATTGAATGATTGTGATTGTATGATTGTGATTGTATAAGTGCGATTGTATGATTGCGATTTTATGATTGTGATTGTATGATTGTTATTGTATGAATGCCATTGTATGATTGTGGTTGTATGATTGTGATTGTATGAATGCCATTGTATGATTGTGATTGTATGATTGTAATTGTATGATTGTGATTGTATGATTGTGATTGTATGTTTGTGATTGTATGATTGTGATTGTATGATTGTGATTGTATGATTGTGATTGTATGATTGTTTTTGTATGATTGCGATTGTATGATTGTGATTGAATGATTGTGATTATGTTGTTGTTAATGTATTATTGTGATGGTATGGTTGTCATTGTATAACTGCGATTGTATGATCGTGATTGTATGATTGTGATTCTATGATTGTGATTGTATGATTGTGATTGTATGATTGTGATTGTATGATTGTGATTGTATGATTGTGATTATTTGACTCTGATTGTATGATTGTGATTGTATGGTTGTGATTGTATGGTTGTGATTGTATGATTGTGATTGTATTATTGTGATTGAATTATTGTGCTCCTATGATTGTGATTGTATGATGGCGAATGTATGATTGTGATTGTATGATTGTATTTGAATGATTGTGATTGTATGATTGTGACTGTATTATTGTGATTTTATGATTGTGTATGGGAGATTGTAAATGTATGATTGCTATTTTATGGGTGTGATTGTATTATTGTGATTGTGAGTTTGTGATTCTGAGATTGTAATTGTATGATTGCGATTGTATGATCGTGATGGTATGATTGTTTTTGAATGATTGTGATTGTATGATTGTAATTGTAAGATTGTGGTCGTATGACTGTGATTGTATGATTGTGATTGTATGATTGTGGTCGTATGACTGTGATTATATGATTGTGATTGTATGATTGCGATTGCATGATTGTGATGGTATGATTGTTATTGCATGATTGCGATTGCAGGATTATGCTTGTATGATTGTAATTGTATGATTGTGATTATATGACTGTGATTGTATGATAGTGATTGAATAATTGCGGCTGTATGATTGCGATTGCATGATTGTGATTATATTGTTGTGAATATATGATTGCGATTGTATGATCGTGATGGTATGATTGTTTTTGAATGATTGGGATTGTATGATTGTGATTGTATGATTGTGATTGTATGATTGTGATTGTATGATTGTGATCGTACGATTGTGATTGTATGATTGTGATTGTATGATTGTGATTGTATGATTGTGATTGTATGATTGTGATTGTATGATTGTGATTGTATGATTGTGATTGTATGATTGTGATTGTATGATTGTGATTGTATGATTGTGATTGTTTGAATGCGATTGTATGATTGTGATTGAATGATTGTGATTGCAGGATTATGCTTGTATGATTGTAATTGTATGATTGTGATTATATGACTGTGATTGTATGATAGTGATTGAATAATTGCGGCTGTATGATTGCGATTGCATGATTGTGATTATATTGTTGTGAATATATGATTGCGATTGTATGATCGTGATGGTATGATTGTTTTTGAATGATTGGGATTGTATGATTGTGATTGTATGATTGTGACTGTATTATTGTGATTGTATGATTGTGATTGTATCAATGTTTTTGGGAGATTGTATTTATATGATTGCGATTGTATGATTGTGACTGTATGATTGTAATGGTATGAGTGTGATTGTATGATTGTGATAGTATGATTGTTATTGCATGATTACGATAGCAGGATTGTGCTTGTATGATTGTGATTGTATGATTGTGATTGTATGATTGTGATTGTATGTTAGTGATTGTATGATTGTGATTGTATGATTGTTTTCGTTTGATTGCGATTGTATGATTGTGATAGTATGATTGTTATTGCATGATTACGATTGCAGGATTGTGCTTGTATGATTGTGATTGTATGATTGTGACAGTATGATTGCGATTTTATGATTGTGATTCTATGGTTGTGATTGCATGATTATGATTGTATGATTGTGATTGTATGATTCTGATTACATGATTGTGATTATAATTGTGATTGTATGATTGTAATTGTATGACTGTGGTAGTATGATTGTGATTGTATGATTGTGATTGTATGATTGTGACTGTATTAGTGCGATTGGATGATTGTGATTGAATGATTGTGATTGTATGATTGTGATTGTATGATTGAGATTGTATAAGTGCGATTGTATGATTGCGATTTTATGATTGTGATTGTATGATTGTCATTGTATGAATGCCATTGTATGATTGTGATTGTATGATTGTGATTGTATGAATGCCATTGTATGATTGTGATTGTATGATTGTAATTGTATGATTGTGATTGTATGATTGTGATTGTATGTTTGTGATTGTATGATTGTGATTGTATGATTGTGATTGTATGATTGTGATTGTATGATTGTGATTGTATGATTGTTTTTGTATGATTGCGATTGTATGATTGTGATTGAATGATTGTGATTGTATGATTGCTATTGTATGAATGCCATTGTATGATTGTGATTGTATGATTGTGATTGTATGATTGCGAATGTATGATTGTGATTATGTGATTGTGGTCGTATGGCTGTGATTATATGATTGTGATTGTATGATTGCGATTGTATGATTGTGATAGTATGATTGTTATTGCATGATTGCGAATGCAGGATTATGCTTGTATGATTGTGATTGTATGATTGTGACAGTATGATTGCGATTTTATGATTGTGATTCTATGGTTGTGATTGCATGATTATGATTGTATGATTGTGATTGTATGATTTTGATTACATAATTGTGATTATAATTGTGATTGTATGACTGTAATTGTATGACTGTGGTAGTATGATTGTGATTGTATGATTGTGATTGTATGATTGTGACTGTATTATTGTGATTGTATGATTGTGATTGTATCAATGTTTTTGGGAGATTGTATTTATATGATTGCGATTGTATGATTGTGATTGGATGATTGTGATTGTATGATTGTGATTGTATGATTGTGATTGTATGATTGTGACTGTATGATTGTAATGGTATGAGTGTGATTGTATGATTGTCATAGTATGATTGTTATTGCATGATTACGATAGCAGGATAGTGCTTGTATGATTGTGATTGTATGATTGTGATTGTATGATTGTGATTGTATGTTTGTGATTGTATTATTGTGATTGTATGGTTGTGATTGTATGGTTGCGATTGTATGATCGTGATTGTATTAATGTGATTGTATGATTGTGATTGTATTGTTGTGAATGTATGATTGCGATTGTATGATTGTGACTGTATGACTGTGGTAGTATGACTGTGGTAGTATGACTGTGATTGTATGATTGTGATTGTATGATTGTGACTGTATTATTGTGATTGTATTATTGTGATCGTATGATTGTGATTGTATCAATGTTTTTGGGGGATTGTATTTATATGATTGCGATTGTATGATTGTGAATGAATGATTGTGATTGTATGATTGTGATTGTATGAGTGTGATTGTATGATTGCGATTGTATGATCGTGATGGTGTGATTGTTTTTGAATGATTGTGATTGTATGATTGTAATTGTATGATTGTGGTCGTATGACTGTGATTCTATGATTGTGATTGTATTATTGTGATTGTATTATTGTGATTGAATTATTGTTCTTCTATGATTGTGATTGTATGATTGCGATTGCAGGATTGTGATTGTATGATGGTGATTGTATGACTGTGACTATATTATTGTGATTGTATGATTGTGATTGTATGATCGTGATTGTATGATTGTGATTGTATGATTGTTTTCGTTTGATTGCGATTGTATGATTGTGATAGTATGATTGTTATTGCATGATTACGATTGCAGGATTGTGCTTGTATGATTGTGATTGTATGATTGTGACAGTATGATTGCGATTTTATGATTGTGATTCTATGGTTGTGATTGCATGATTATGATTGTATGATTGTGATTGTATGATTCTGATTACATGATTGTGATTATAATTGTGATTGTATGATTGTAATTGTATGACTGTGGTAGTATGATTGTGATTGTATGATTGTGATTGTATGATTGTGACTGTATTAGTGCGATTGGATGATTGTGATTGAATGATTGTGATTGTATGATTGTGATTGTATGATTGAGATTGTATAAGTGCGATTGTATGATTGCGATTTTATGATTGTGATTGTATGATTGTTATTGTATGAATGCCATTGTATGATTGTGATTGTATGATTGTGATTGTATGAATGCCATTGTATGATTGTGATTGTATGATTGTAATTGTATGATTGTGATTGTATGATTGTGATTGTATGTTTGTGATTGTATGATTGTGATTGTATGATTGTGATTGTATGATTGTGATTGTATGATTGTGATTGTATGATTGTTTTTGTATGATTGCGATTGCATGATTGTGATTGAATGATTGTGATTATGTTGTTGTGAATGTATTATTGTGATTGTATGGTTGTCATTGTATAACTGCGATTGTATGATCGTGATTGTATGATTGTGATTCTATGATTGTGAATGTATGATTGTGATTGTATGATTGTGATTGTATGATTGTGATTGTATGATTGTGATTGTATGATTGTGATTGTATCATTGTGATTGTATGATTGTGACTGTATTATTGCGATTGTATGATTGTGATTGAATGATTGTGATTGTATGATTGTTATTGTATGAATGCCATTGTATGATTGTGATTGTATGATTGTGATTGTATGATTGTGATTGTATGTTTGTGATTGTATTATTGTGATTGTATTATTGTGATTGTATGGTTGTGATTGTATGGTTGCGATTGTATGATCGTGATTGTATGATCGTGATTGTATGATTGTGATTGTATGATTGTGATTGTATGATTGTGGTTGTATGATTGTGATTGCATGATTGTGGTTGTATGACTCTGATTGTATGATAGTGATTGTATGACTCTGATTGTATGATAGTGATTGTATGATTGCGCCTGTGTGATTGCGATAGTATGATTGTGATTGGATTGTTGTGAATGTATGATTGTGATTGTATGATTGTGATTGTATGACTGCGATTGTATGATTGTGATTGTATTATTGTGATTGTATTATTGTGATTGTATTATTGTGATTGCATTATTGTGCTTCTATGATTGTGATTGTATGATTGCGATTGCAGGATTTTGATTGTATGATGGTGATTGTATGACTGTGACTATATTATTGTGATTCTATGATTGTGATTGTATGATCGTGATTGTATGATTGTGATTGTATGATTGTTTTCGTTTGATTGCGATTGTATGATTGTGATAGTATGATTGTTATTGCATGATTACGATTGCAGGATTGTGCTTGTATGATTGTGATTGTATGATTGTGACAGTATGATTGCGATTTTATGATTGTGATTCTATGGTTGTGATTGCATGATTATGATTGTATGATTGTGATTGTATGATTTTGATTACATAATTGTGATTATAATTGTGATTGTATGATTGTAATTTTATGACTGTGGTAGTATGACTGTGATTGTATGATTGTGATTGTATGATTGTGACTGTATTATTGTGATTGTATTATTGTGATCGTATGATTGTGATTGTATCAATGTTTTTGGGAGATTGTATTTATATGATTGCGATTGTATGTTTGTGAATGAATGATTGTGATTGTATGATTGTGATTGTATGAGTGTGATTGTATGATTGCGATTGTATGATCGTGATGGTGTGATTGTTTTTGAATGATTGTGATTGTATGATTGTAATTGTATGATTGTGGTCGTATGACTGTGATTCTATGATTGTGATTGTATGATTGTGATTGTATGATTGTGATTGTATGATTGTGATTGTATGATTGTGATTGTATGAGTGTGATTGTATGATTGCGATTGTATGATCGTGATGGTGTGATTGTTTTTGAATGATTGTGATTGTATGATTGTAATTGTATGATTGTGGTCGTATGACTGTGATTCTATGATTGTGATTGCATGATTGTGATTGTATGATTGTGATTGTATGATTGTGATTGTATTATTGTGATTGTATGATTGTGATTGTATGATTGTGATTGTATGATTGTGATTGTATGATTGTGATTGTATGAGTGTGATTGTATGATTGTGGTTATATGACTCTGATTGTATGATAGCGATTGTATGATTGCGCCTGTGTGATTGCGATAGTATGATTGTGATTGGATTGTTGTGAATGTATGATTGTGATTGTATGATTGTGATTGTATGACTGCGATTGTATGATTGTGATTGTATTATTGTGATTGTATTATTGTGATTGTATTATTGTGATTGAATTATTGTTCTTCTATGATTGTGATTGTATGATTGCGATTGCAGGATTGTGATTGTATGGTGGTGATTGTATGACTGTGACTATATTATTGTGATTGTATGATTGTGATTGTATGATCGTGATTGTATGATTGTGATTGTATGATTGTTTTCGTTTGATTGCGATTGTATGATTGTGATAGTATGATTGTTATTGCATGATTACGATTGCAGGATTGTGCTTGTATGATTGTGATTGTATGATTATGACAGTATGATTGCGATTTTATGATTGTGATTCTATGGTTGTGATTGCATGATTATGATTGTATGATTGTGATTGTATGATTCTGATTACATGATTGTGATTATAATTGTGATTGTATGATTGTAATTGTATGACTGTGGTAGTATGATTGTGATTGTATGATTGTGATTGTATGATTGTGACTGTATTAGTGCGATTGGATGATTGTGATTGAATGATTGTGATTGTATGATTGTGATTGTATGATTGTGATTGTATAAGTGCGATTGTATGATTGCGATTTTATGATTGTGATTGTATGATTGTTATTGTATGAATGCCATTGTATGATTGTGATTGTATGATTGTGATTGTATGAATGCCATTGTATGATTGTGATTGTATGATTGTAATTGTATGATTGTGATTGTATGATTGTGATTGTATGTTTGTGATTGTATGATTGTGATTGTATGATTGTGATTGTATGGATGTGACTGTATTATTGTGATTGTATTATTGTGATCGTATGATTGTGATTGTATCAATGTTTTTGGGAGATTGTATTTATATGATTGCGATTGTATGATTGTGAATGAATGATTGTGATTGTATGATTGTGATTGTATGAGTGTGATTGTATGAGTGTGATTGTATGATTGCGATTGTATGATCGTGATGGTGTGATTGTTTTTGAATGATTGTGATTGTATGATTGTAATTGTATGATTGTGGTCGTATGACTGTGATTCTATGATTGTGATTGTACGATTGTGATTGTATGATTGTGATTGTATGATTGTGATTGTATGATTGTGATTGTATGATTGTGATTGTATGATTGTGATTGTATGATTGTGATTGTATGATTGTGATTGTATGATTGTGATTGTATGATTGTGATTGTATGATTGTGATTGTATGATTATGATTGTATGATTGTGATTGTATGATTGTGATTGTATGATTGTGATTGTATGATTGTGATTGTATGATTGTGATTGTATGATTGTGATTGTATGATTGTGATTGTATGATTGTGATTGTATGATTGTGATTGTATGATTGTGATTGTATGATTGTGATTGTATGATTGTGGTTGTATGATTGTGATTGTATGATTGTGGTTATATGACTCTGATTGTATGATAGTGATTGTATGATTGCGCCTGTGTGATTGCGATAGTATGATTGTGATTGGATTGTTGTGAATGTATGATTGTGATTGTGTGATTGTGATTGTATGACTGCGATTGCAGGATTGTGATTGTATGGTGGTGATTGTATGGCTGTGACTATATTATTGTGATTGTATGATTGTGATTGTATGATCGTGATTGTATGATTGTGATTGTATGATTGTTTTCGTTTGATTGCGATTGTATGATTGTGATAGTATGATTGTTATTGCATGATTACGATTGCAGGATTGTGCTTGTATGATTGTGATTGTATGATTGTGACAGTATGATTGCGATTTTATGATTGTGATTCTATGGTTGTGATTGCATGATTATGATTGTATGATTGTGATTGTATGATTCTGATTACATGATTGTGATTATAATTGTGATTGTATGATTGTAATTGTATGACTGTGGTAGTATGATTGTGATTGTATGATTGTGATTGTATGATTGTGACTGTATTAGTGCGATTGGATGATTGTGATTGAATGATTGTGATTGTATGTTTGTGACTGTATGATTGTGATTGTATAAGTGCGATTGTATGATTGCGATTTTATGATTGTGATTGTATGATTGTTATTGTATGAATGCCATTGTATGATTGTGATTGTATGATTGTGATTGTATGAATGCCATTGTATGATTGTGATTGTATGATTGTAATTGTATGATTGGGATTGTATGATTGCGATTGAATGATTGTGATTATGTTGTTGTGAATGTATTATTGTGATTGTATGGTTGTCATTGTATAACTGCGATTGTATGATCGTGATTGTATGATTGTGATTCTATGATTGTGAATGTATGATTGTGATTGTATGATTGTGATTGTATGATTGTGATTGTATGATTGTGATTGTATGATTGTGATTGTATGATTGTGATTGTATGATTGTGATTGTATGATTGTGACTGTATTATTGCGATTGTATGATTGTGATTGAATGATTGTGATTGTATGATTGTTATTGTATGAATGCCATTGTATGATTGTGATTGTATGATTGTGATTGTATGATTGTGATTGTATGATTATGATTGTATGAGTGTGATTGTATGATTGTGACTGTATGAGTGTGATTGTATGATTGTGATAGTATGATTGTGATTGTATGATTGTGATTGTATCAATGTTTTTAGGAGATTGTATTTATATGATTGCGATTGTATGATCGTGATTGTATGATTGTGATTGTATGATTGTGATTGTATGATTGTGATTGTATGATTGTGACTGTATGATTGTGATTGTATGATTGCGACTGGATGATTGCGATTGTATGATTGTGATTGCATGACTGCTTTTGAATGTTTGTGATTGTATTATTGTGATTGTATGATTGTGATTGTATGACTGTGATTGTATGATTGTGATTTTATGATTGTGACTGTATGACTGTGATTGTATAATTGTGGTCGCATGACTGTGATTGAATGATTGTGATTGTATGATAGTGCTTGTATGATTGGGAGAGTATGATTGCGACTGTAGGATTGTGCTTGTATGATTGCAATTGTATGATTGTGATTGTATGATTGTTTTCGGGAGATTGTATTTATATGATTGCGATTGTATGATTGTGATTGAATGATTGTGATTGTATGATTGTGACTGTATGATTGTAATGGTATGAGTGTGATTGTATGATTGTGATAGTATGATTGTTATTGCATGATTACGATAGCAGGATTGTGCTTGTATGATTGTGATTGTATGATTGTGATTGTATGATTGTGATTGTATGTTTGTGATTGTATTATTGTGATTGTATTATTGTGATTGTATGGTTGTGATTGTATGGTTGCGATTGTATGATCGTGATTGTATGATCGTGATTGTATGATTGTGGTTGTATGATTGTGATTGTATGATTGTGGTTGTATGATTGTGATTGCATGATTGTGGTTGTATGACTCTGATTGTATGGTAGTGATTGTATGACTCTGATTGTATGATAGTGATTGTATGATTGCGCCTGTGTGACTGCAATAGTATGATTGTGATTGGATTGTTGTGAATGTATGATTGTGATTGTATGATTGTGATTGTATGACTGCGATTGTATGATTGTGATTGTATTATTGTGATTGTATTATTGTGATTGTATTATTGTGATTGCATTATTGTGCTTCTATGATTGTGATTGTATGATTGCGATTGCAGGATTGTGATTGTATGATGGTGATTGTATGACTATGACTATATTATTGTGATTCTATGATTGTGATTGTATGATCGTGATTGTATGATTGTGACTGTATGATTGTTTTCGTTTGATTGCGATTGTATGATTGTGATAGTATGATTGTTATTGCATGATTACGATTGCAGGATTGTGCTTGTATGATTGTGATTGTATGATTGTGACAGTATGATTGCGATTTTATGATTGTGATTCTATGGTTGTGATTGCATGATTATGATTGTATGATTGTGATTGTATGATTTTGATTACATAATTGTGATTATAATTGTGATTGTATGATTGTAATTTTATGACTGTGGTAGTATGATTGTGATTGTATGATTGTGATTGTATGATTGTGACTGTATTATTGTGATTGGATGATTGTGATTGAATGATTGTGATTGTATGTTTGTGACTGTATGATTGTGATTGTATAAGTGCGATTGTATGATTGCGATTTTATGATTGTGATTGTATGATTGTTATTGTATGAATGCCATTGTATGATTGTGATTGTATGATTGTGATTGTATGAATGCCATTGTATGATTGTGATTGTATGATTGTAATTGTATGATTGCGATTGTATGATTGCGATTGAATGATTGTGATTATGTTGTTGTGAATGTATTATTGTGATTGTATGGTTGTCATTGTATAACTGCGATTGTATGATCGTGATTGTATGATTGTGATTCTATGATTGTGAATGTATGATTGTGATTGTATGATTGTGATTGTATGATTGTGATTGTATGATTGTGATTGTATGATTGTGATTGTATGATTGTGATTGTATGATTGTGATTGTATGATTGTGACTGTATTATTGCGATTGTATGATTGTGATTGAATGATTGTGATTGTATGATTGTTATTGTATGAATGCCATTGTATGATTGTGATTGTATGATTGTGATTGTATGATTGCGAATGTATGATTGTGATTGTGTGATTGTGGTCGTATGGCTGTGATTATATGATTGTGATTGTATGATTGCGATTCTATGATTGTGATAGTATGATTGTTATTGCATGATTGCGAATGCAGAATTATGCTTGTATGATTGTGATTGTATGATTGTGATTGTATGATTGTGATTGTATGATTATGATTGTATGAGTGTGATTGTATGATTGTGACTGTATGAGTGTGATTGTATGATTGTGATAGTATGATTGTGATTGTATGATTGTGATTGTATCAATGTTTTTAGGAGATTGTATTTATATGATTGCGATTGTATGATCGTGATTGTATGATTGTGATTGTATGATTGTGATTGTATGATTGTGATTGTATGATTGTGATTGTATGATTGTGACTGTATGATTGTGATTGTATGATTGCGACTGGATGATTGCGATTGTATGATTGTGATTGCATGACTGCTTTTGAATGTTTGTGATTGTATTATTGTGATTGTATGATTGTGATTGTATGACTGTGATTGTATGATTGTGATTTTATGATTGTGACTGTATGACTGTGATTGTATAATTGTGGTCGCATGACTGTGATTGTATGATTGTGATTGTATTATTGTGATTGTATGGTTGTGATTGTATGGTTGCGATTGTATGATCGTGATTGTATGATCGTGATTGTATGATTGTGATTGTATGATTGTGATTGTATGATTGTGGTTGTATGATTGTGATTGCATGATTGTGGTTGTATGACTCTGATTGTATGGTAGTGATTGTATGACTCTGATTGTATGATAGTGATTGTATGATTGCGCCTGTGTGATTGCAATAGTATGATTGTGATTGGATTGTTGTGAATGTATGATTGTGATTGTATGATTGTGATTGTATGACTGCGATTGTATGATTGTGATTGTATTATTGTGATTGTATTATTGTGATTGTATTATTGTGATTGCATTATTGTGCTTCTATGATTGTGATTGTATGACTGCGATTGCAGGATTCTGATTGTATGGTGGTGATTGTATGGCTGTGACTATATTTTTGTGATTGTATGATTGTGATTGTATGATCGTGATTGTATGATTGTGATTGTATGATTGTTTTCGTTTGATTGCGATTGTATGATTGTGATAGTATGATTGTTATTGCATGATTACGATTGCAGGATTGTGCTTGTATGATTGTGATTGTATGATTGTGACAGTATGATTGCGATTTTATGATTGTGATTCTATGGTTGTGATTGCATGATTATGATTGTATGATTGTGATTGTATGATTCTGATTACATGATTGTGATTATAATTGTGATTGTATGATTGTAATTGTATGACTGTGGTAGTATGATTGTGATTGTATGATTGTGATTGTATGATTGTGACTGTATTAGTGCGATTGGATGATTGTGATTGAATGATTGTGATTGTATGTTTGTGACTGTATGATTGTGATTGTATAAGTGCGATTGTATGATTGCGATTTTATGATTGTGATTGTATGATTGTTATTGTATGAATGCCATTGCATGATTGTGATTGTATGATTGTGATTGTATGAATGCCATTGTATGATTGTGATTGTATGATTGTAATTGTATGATTGCGATTGTATGATTGCGATTGAATGATTGTGATTATGTTGTTGTGAATGTATTATTGTGATTGTATGGTTGTCATTGTATAACTGCGATTGTATGATCGTGATTGTATGATTGTGATTCTATGATTGTGAATGTATGATTGTGATTGTAT
Organism: Megachile rotundata; assembly: GCF_050947335.1. Taxonomy (NCBI): domain Eukaryota; kingdom Metazoa; phylum Arthropoda; class Insecta; order Hymenoptera; family Megachilidae; genus Megachile; species Megachile rotundata. The sequence goes on along the minus strand of NW_027473318.1, from coordinate 4,255,814 downwards.
GATTGTGATTGTATGATTGTGATTGTATGATTGTGATTGTATGATTGTGATTGTATGATTGTGATTGTATGATTGTGATTGTATGATTGTGACTGTATTATTGCGATTGTATGATTGTGATTGAATGATTGTGATTGTATGATTGTTATTGTATGAATGCCATTGTATGATTGTGATTGTATGATTGTGATTGTATGATTGCGAATGTATGATTGTGATTGTGTGATTGTGGTCGTATGGCTGTGATTATATGATTGTGATTGTATGATTGCGATTGTATGATTGTGATAGTATGATTGTTATTGCATGATTGCGAATGCAGGATTATGCTTGTATGATTGTGATTGTATGATTGTGATTGTATGATTGTGATTGTATGATTATGATTGTATGAGTGTGATTGTATGATTGTGACTGTATGAGTGTGATTGTATGATTGTGATAGTATGATTGTGATTGTATGATTGTGATTGTATCAATGTTTTTAGGAGATTGTATTTATATGATTGCGATTGTATGATCGTGATTGTATGATTGTGATTGTATGATTGTGATTGTATGATTGTGATTGTATGATTGTGATTGTATGATTGTGACTGTATGATTGTGATTGTATGATTGCGACTGGATGATTGCGATTGTATGATTGTGATTGCATGACTGCTTTTGAATGTTTGTGATTGTATTATTGTGATTGTATGATTGTGATTGTATGACTGTGATTGTATGATTGTGATTTTATGATTGTGACTGTATGACTGTGATTGTATAATTGTGGTCGCATGACTGTGATTGTATGATTGTGATTGTATTATTGTGATTGTATGGTTGTGATTGTATGGTTGCGATTGTATGATCGTGATTGTATGATCGTGATTGTATGATTGTGATTGTATGATTGTGATTGTATGATTGTGGTTGTATGATTGTGATTGCATGATTGTGGTTGTATGACTCTGATTGTATGGTAGTGATTGTATGATTGCGCCTGTGTGATTGCAATAGTATGATTGTGATTGGATTGTTGTGAATGTATGATTGTGATTGTATGATTGTGATTGTATGACTGCGATTGTATGATTGTGATTGTATTATTGTGATTGTATTATTGTGATTGTATTATTGTGATTGCATTATTGTGCTTCTATGATTGTGATTGTATGATTGCGATTGCAGGATTGTGATTGTATGATGGTGATTGTATGACTGTGACTATATTATTGTGATACTATGATTGTGATTGTATGATCGTGATTGTATGATTGTGATTGTATGATTGTTTTCGTTTGATTGCGATTGTATGATTGTGATAGTATGATTGTTATTGCATGATTACGATTGCAGGATTGTGCTTGTATGATTGTGATTGTATGATTGTGACAGTATGATGGTGATTTTATGATTGTGATTCTATGGTTGTGATTGCATGATTATGATTGTATGATTGTGATTGTATGATTTTGATTACATAATTGTGATTATAATTGTGATTGTATGATTGTAATTTTATGACTGTGGTAGTATGATTGTGATTGTATGATTGTGATTGTATGATTGTGACTGTATTATTGTGATTATATGATTGTGATTGTATCAATGTTTTTGGGAGATTGTATTTATATGATTGCGATTGTATGGTTGTGATTGAATGATTGTGATTGAATGATTGTGACTGTATGATTGTAATGGTATGAGTGTGATTGTATGATTGTCATAGTATGATTGTTATTGCATGATTACGATAGCAGGATTGTGCTTGTATGATTGTGATTGTATGATTGTGATTGTATGATTGTGATTGTATGTTTGTGATTGTATTATTGTGATTGTATGGTTGTGATTGTATGGTTGCGATTGTATGATCGTGATTGTATGATTGTGATTGTATGATTGTGATTGTATTGTTGTGAATGTATGATTGCGATTGTGTGATTGTGATTGTATGACTGCGATTGTATGATTGTGACTGTATTATTGTGATTGTATGATTGTGATTGTATGATTGTTTTTGGGAGATTGTATTTATATGATTGCGACTGTATGATTGTGATTGTATGATTGTGATTGTATGATTGTGATTGTATGACTGTGGTAGTATGACTGTGGTAGTATGACTGTGATTGTATGATTGTGATTGTATGATTGTGACTGTATTATTGTGATTGTATTATTGTGATCGTATGATTGTGATTGTATCAATGTTTTTGGGAGATTGTATTTATATGATTGCGATTGTATGTTTGTGAATGAATGATTGTGATTGCATGATTGTGATTGTATGAGTGTGATTGTATGATTGCGATTGTATGATCGTGATGGTGTGATTGTTTTTGAATGATTGTGATTGTATGATTGTAATTGTATGATTGTGGTCGTATGACTGTGATTCTATGATTGTGATTGTATGATTGTGATTGTATGATTGTGATTGTATGATTGTGATTGTATGATTGTGATTGTATGAGTGTGATTGTATGATTGCGATTGTATGATCGTGATGGTGTGATTGTTTTTGAATGATTGTGATTGTATGATTGTAATTGTATGATTGTGGTCGTATGACTGTGATTCTATGATTGTGATTGCATGATTGTGATTGTATGATTGTGATTGTATGATTGTGATTGTATTATTGTGACTGTATTAGTGCGATTGGATGATTGTGATTGAATGATTGTGATTGTATGTTTGTGACTGTATGATTGTGATTGTATAAGTGCGATTGTATGATTGCGATTTTATGATTGTGATTGTATGATTGTTATTGTATGAATGCCATTGTATGATTGTGATTGTATGATTGTGATTGTATGAATGCCATTGTATGATTGTGATTGTATGATTGTAATTGTATGATTGCGATTGTATGATTGCGATTGAATGATTGTGATTATGTTGTTGTGAATGTATTATTGTGATTGTATGGTTGTCATTGTATAACTGCGATTGTATGATCGTGATTATATGATTGTGATTCTATGATTGTGAATGTATGATTGTGATTGTATGATTGTGATTGTATGATTGTGATTGTATGATTGTGATTGTATGATTGTGATTGTATGATTGTGATTGTATGATTGTGATTGTATGATTGTGACTGTATTATTGCGATTGTATGATTGTGATTGAATGATTGTGATTGTATGGTTGTTATTGTATGAATGCCATTGTATGATTGTGATTGTATGATTGTGATTGTATGATTGCGAATGTATGATTGTGATTGTGTGATTGTGGTCGTATGGCTGTGATTATATGATTGTGATTGTATGATTGCGATTGTATGATTGTGATAGTATGATTGTTATTGCATGATTGCGAATGCAGGATTATGCTTGTATGATTGTGATTGTATGATTGTGATTGTATGATTATGATTGTATGAGTGTGATTGTATGATTGTGACTGTATGAGTGTGATTGTATGATTGTGATAGTATGATTGTGATTGTATGATTGTGATTGTATCAATGTTTTTAGGAGATTGTATTTATATGATTGCGATTGTATGATCGTGATTGTATGATTGTGATTGTATGATTGTGATTGTATGATTGTGATTGTATGATTGTGACTGTATGATTGTGATTGTATGATTGCGACTGGATGATTGCGATTGTATGATTGTGATTGCATGACTGCTTTTGAATGTTTGTGATTGTATTATTGTGATTGTATGATTGTGATTGTATGACTGTGATTGTATGATTGTGATTTTATGATTGTGACTGTATGACTGTGATTGTATAATTGTGGTCGCATGACTGTGATTGTATGATTGTGATTGTATGATAGTGCTTGTATGATTGGGAGAGTATGATTGCGACTGTAGGATTGTGCTTGTATGATTGCAATTGTATGATCGTGATTGTATGATCGTGATTGTATGATCGTGATTGTATGATCGTGATTGTATGATCGTGATTGTATGATCGTGATTGTATGGTCGTGATTTTATGATCGTGATTGTATGATCGTGATTGTATGATCGTGATTGTATGATCGTGATTGTATGATCGTGATTGTATGATCGTGATTGTATGATCGTGATTGTATGATTGTGATTGTATGACTGTGGTTGTATGATTGTGATTGCATGATTGTGGTTGTATGACTCTGATTGTATGATAGTGATTGTATGACTCTGATTGTATGATAGTGATTGTATGATTGCGCCTGTGTGATTGCGATAGTATGATTGTGATTGGATTGTTGTGAATGTATGATTGTGATTGTATGATTGTGATTGTATGACTGCGATTGTATGATTGTGATTGTATTATTGTGATTGTATTATTGTGATTGTATTATTGTGATTGAATTATTGTGCTTCTATGATTGTGATTGTATGATTGCGATTGCAGGATTGTGATTGTATAATGGTGATTGTATGACTGTGACTATATTATTGTGATTGTATGATTGTGATTGTATGATCGTGATTGTATGATTGTGACTGTATGATTGTAATGGTATGATTGTGACTGTATGAGTGTGATTGTATGATTGTGATTGTATGATTGTGATTGTATGATTGTGACTGTATTATTGTGATTGTATTATTGTGATCGTATGATTGTGATTGTATCAATGTTTTTGGGAGATTGTATTTATATGATTGCGATTGTATGTTTGTGAATGAATGATTGTGATTGTATGATTGTAATTGTATGATTGTGGTCGTATGGCTGTGATTGTATGATTGTGATTGTATGATTGTGATTGTATGATTGTGATTGTATGATTGTGATTGTATGATTGTGATTGTATGATTGTGATTGTATGATTGTGATTGTATGATTGTGATTGTATGATTGTGATTGTATGATTATGATTGTATGATTGTGATTGTATGATTGTGATTGAATGATTGTGATTGCATGATTGTGATTGTATGATTGTGACTGTATGATTGTGATTGTATGATTGTGATTGTATGATTGTGATTGTATGATTGTGATTGAATGATTGTGATTGTATGATTGTGATTGTATGATTGTGATTGTATGATTGTGATTGTATGATTGTGATTGTATGATTGTGATTGTATGATTGTGATTGTATGATTGTGGTTGTATGATTGTGATTGTATGATTGTGGTTATATGACTCTGATTGTATGATAGTGATTGTATGATTGCGCCTGTGTGATTGCTATAGTATGATTGTGATTGGATTGTTGTGAATATATGATTGTGATTGTATGATTGTGATTGTATGACTGCGATTGTATGATTGTGATTGTATTATTGTGATTGTATTATTGTGATTGTATTATTGTGATTGAATTATTGTTCTTCTATGATTGTGATTGTATGATTGCGATTGCAGGATTGTGATTGTATGATGGTGATTGTATGACTGTGACTATATTATTGTGATTGTATGATTGTGATTGTATGATCGTGATTGTATGATTGTGATTGTATGATTGTTTCCGTTTGATTGCGGTTGTATGATTGTGATAGTATGATTGTTATTGCATGATTACGATTGCAGGATTGTGCTTGTATGATTGTGATTGTATGATTGTGATTGTATGATTGTGATTGTATGATTGTGATTGTATGATTATGATTGTATGATTGTGATTGAATGATTGTGATTGTATGATTGTGATTGTATGATTGTGATTGTATGATTGTGATTGTATGATTGTGATTGTATGATTGTGATTGTATGATTGTGATTGTATGATTGTGATTGTATGATTGTGGTTGTATGATTGTGATTGTATGATTGTGGTTATATGACTCTGATTGTATGATAGTGATTGTATGATTGCGCCTGTGTGATTGCTATAGTATGATTGTGATTGGATTGTTGTGAATATATGATTGTGATTGTATGATTGTGATTGTATGATTGTGATTGTATGACTGCGATTGTATGATTGTGATTGTATTATTGTGATTGTATTATTGTGATTGTATTATTGTGATTGAATTATTGTTCTTCTATGATTGTGATTGTATGATTGCGATTGCAGGATTGTGATTGTATGATGGTGATTGTATGACTGTGACTATATTATTGTGATTGTATGATTGTGATTGTATGATCGTGATTGTATGATTGTGATTGTATGATTGTTTCCGTTTGATTGCGGTTGTATGATTGTGATAGTATGATTGTTATTGCATGATTACGATTGCAGGATTGTGCTTGTATGATTGTGATTGTATGATTGTGACAGTATGATTGCGATTTTATGATTGTGATTCTATGGTTGTGATTGCATGATTATGATTGTATGATTGTGATTGTATGATTCTGATTACATGATTGTGATTATAATTGTGATTGTATGATTGTAATTGTATGACTGTGGTAGTATGATTGTGATTGTATGATTGTGATTGTATGATTGTGACTGTATTAGTGCGATTGGATGATTGTGATTGAATGATTGTGATTGTATGATTGTGGTTGTATGATTGTGATTGTATAAGTGCGATTGTATGATTGCGATTTTATGATTGTGATTGTATGATTGTTATTGTATGAATGCCATTGTATGATTGTGATTGTATGATTGTGAATGTATGAATGCCATTGTATGATTGTGATTGTATGATTGTAATTATATGATTGTGATTGTATGATTGTGATTGTATGTTTGTGATTGTATGATTGTGATTGTATGATTGTGATTGTATGATTGTGATTGTATGATTGTGATTGTATGATTGTGATTGTATGATTGTGATTGTATGATTGTGATTGTATGATTGTGATTGTATGATTGTGGTTGTGTGATTGTGATTGTATGATTGTGGTTATATGACTCTGATTGTATGATAGTGATTGTATGATTGCGCCTGTGTGATTGCGATAGCATGATTGTGATTGTATTGTTGTGAATGTATGATTGTGATTGTATGATTGTGATTGTATGACTGCGATTGTATGATTGTGATTGTATTATTGTGATTGTATTATTGTGATTGTATTATTGTGATTGAATTATTGTGCTTCTATGATTGTGATTGTATGATTGTGACAGTATGATTGCGATTTTATGATTGTGATTCTATGGTTGTGATTGCATGATTATGATTGTATGATTGTGATTGTATGATTCTGATTACATGATTGTGATTATAATTGTGATTGTATGATTGTAATTGTATGACTGTGGTAGTATGATTGTGATTGTATGATTGTGATTGTATGATTGTGACTGTATTATTGCGATTGTATGATTGTGATTGAATGATTGTGATTGTATGATTGTTATTGTATGAATGCCATTGTATGATTGTGATTGTATGATTGTGATTGTATCAATGTTTTTAGGAGATTGTATTTATATGATTGCGATTGTATGATCGTGACTGTATGATTGTGATTGTATGATTGTGATTGTATGATTGTGATTGTATGATTGTGACTGTATGATTGTGATTGTATGTTTGTGATTGTATGATTGTGATTGAATGATTGTGATTGTATGATTGTGATTGTATGATTGTTTTCGGGAGATTGTATTTATATGATTGCGATTGTATGATTGTGATTGAATGATTGTGATTGTATGATTGTGACTGTATGATTGTAATGGTATGAGTGTGATTGTATGATTGTGATAGTATGATTGTTATTGCATGATTACGATAGCAGGATTGTGCTTGTATGATTGTGATTGTATGATTGTGATTGTATGATTGTGATTGTATATTTGTGATTGTATGGTTGTGATTGCATGGTTGTGATTGTATGGTTGCGATTGTATGATCGTGATTGTATGATTGTGATTGTATGATTATGATTGTATGAGTGTGATTGTATGATTGTGACTGTATGAGTGTGATTGTATGTGTGTGATTGTATTATTGTGATTGTATGGTTGTGATTGTATGGTTGTGATTGTATGGTTGCGATTGTATGATCGTGATTGTATGATTGTGATTGTATGATTATGATTGTATGAGTGTGATTGTATGATTGTGATTGTATGATAGTGATTGTATGATTGGGATAGTATGATTGCGACTGTAGGATTGTGCTTGTATGATTGCAATTGTATGATTGTGACTGTATGATTGTAATGGTATGAGTGTGATTGTATGATTGTGATAGTATGATTGTTATTGCATGATTACGATAGCAGGATTGTGCTTGTATGATTGTGATTGTATGATTGTGATTGTATGTTTGTGATTGTATTATTGTGATTGTATTATTGTGATTGTATTATTGTGATTGTATGGTTGCGATTGTATGATCGTGATTGTATGATCGTGATTGTATGATCGTGATTGTATGATCGTGATTGTATGATCGTGATTGTATGATCGTGATTGTATGATCGTGATTGTATGATCGTGATTGTATGATCGTGATTGTATGATCGTGATTGTATGATCGTGATTGTATGATCGTGATTGTATGATCGTGATTGTATGATCGTGATTGTATGATTGTGATTGTATGATTGTGATTGTATCAATGTTTTTGGGAGATTGTATTTATATGATTGCGATTGTATGATTGTGATTGAATGATTGTGATTGAATGATTGTGATTGTATGATTGTGATTGAATGATTGTGATTGTATGATTGTGACTGTATGATTGTAATGGTATGAGTGTGATTGTATGATTGTCATAGTATGATTGTAATTGCATGATTACGATAGCAGGATTGTGCTTGTATGATTGTGATTGTATGATTGTGATTGTATGATTGTGATTGTATGTTTGTGATTGTATTATTGTGATTGTATGGTTGTGATTGTATGGTTGCGATTGTATGATCGTGATTGTATGATTGTGATTGTATGATTGTGATTGTATTGTTGTGAATGTATGATTGCGATTGTGTGATTGTGATTGTATGACTGCGATTGTATGATTGTGACTGTATTATTGTGATTGTATGATTGTGATTGTATGATTGTTTTTGGGAGATTGTATTTATATGATTGCGACTGTATGATTGTGATTGTATGATTGTGATTGTATGATTGTGATTGTATGACTGTGGTAGTATGACTGTGGTAGTATGACTGTGATTGTGTGATTGTGATTGTATGATTGTGACTGTATTATTGTGATTGTATTATTGTGATCGTATGATTGTGATTGTATCAATGTTTTTGGGAGATTGTATTTATATGATTGCGATTGTATGATTGTGACTGTATGATTGTAATGGTATGAGTGTGATTGTATGATTGTGATAGTATGATTGTTATTGCATGATTACGATAGCAGGATTGTGCTTGTATGATTGTGATTTTATGATTGTGATTGTATGAGTGTGATTGTATGTTTGTGATTGTATTATTGTGATTGTATGGTTGTGATTGTATGGTTGTGATGTATGGTTGCGATTGTATGATCGTGATTGTATGATTGTGATTGTATGATTATGATTGTATGAGTGTGATTGTATGATTGTGACTGTATGAGTGTGATTGTATGATTGTGATTGTATGATTGTGATTGTATCAATGTTTTTAGGAGATTGTATTTATATGATTGCGATTGTATGATTGTTATTGTATGATTGTGATTGTATGTTTGTGATTGTGTTATTGTGATTGTATGGTTGTGATTGTATGGTTGCGATTGTATGATCGTGATTGTATGATTGTGATTGTATGATTGTGATTGTATTGTTGTGAATGTATGATTGCGATTGTATGATTGTGATTGTATGACTGCGATTGTATGATTGTGACTGTATTATTGTGATTGTATGATTGTTTTTGGGAGATTGTATTTATATGATTGCGACTGTATGATTGTGATTGTATGATTGTGATTGTATGATTGTGATTGTATGATTGTGATTGAATGATTGTGATTGTATGATTGTGATTGTATGATTGTGATTGTATGATTGTGATTGTATGATTGTGATTGTATGATTGTGATTGTATGATTGTGATTGTATGATTGTGGTTGTATGATTGTGATTGTATGATTGTGGTTATATGACTCTGATTGTATGATAGTGATTGTATGATTGCGCCTGTGTGATTGCTATAGTATGATTGTGATTGGATTGTTGTGAATATATGATTGTGATTGTATGATTGTGATTGTATGACTGCGATTGTATGATTGTGATTGTATTATTGTGATTGTATTATTGTGATTGTATTATTGTGATTGTATTATTGTGATTGAATTATTGTTCTTCTATGATTGTGATTGTATGATTGCGATTGCAGGATTGTGATTGTATGATGGTGATTGTATGACTGTGACTATATTATTGTGATTGTATGATTGTGATTGTATGATCGTGATTGTATGATTGTGATTGTATGATTGTGACTGTATGATTGTGATTGTATGTTTGTGATTGTATGATTGTGATTGAATGATTGTGGTTGTATGATTGTGATTGTATGATTGTGATTGTATGATTGTGATTGTATGATTGTGATTGTATGATTGTGATTGTATGTTTGTTATAGCATGATTGCGATTGCAGGATTATGCTTGTATGATTGTAATTGGATGATTGTGATTGTATGATTGTGATTATATGACTGTGATTGTACGATAGTGATTGCATGATAGGGACTGTATGATTGCGATTGTATTATTGTGATTGTATTATTGCGCTTCTATGATTGTGATTGTATGATTGCAAATGTATGATTGTGATTGTATGATTGTGATTGTATGATTGTGATTGTATGATTCTGATTTTATGAGTGTGATTGTATGATTGCGATAGCATGATTGTTACTGCATGATTGCGATTGCAGGATTGTGATTGTATGATGGTGATTGTATGACTGTGACTGTATTATTGTGATTGTATGATTGTGATTGTATTATTGTGATGGAATTATTGTGCTTCTATGATTGTGATTGCATGATTGTGGTTGCATGATTGTGATTGCAGGATTATGCTTGTACGATTGTAATTGTATGATTGTGATTGTATGATTGTGATTGTATGATTGTGATTGTATGATTGTGATTGTATGAATGTGATTTTATGTTTGTGATTGTAGGATTGTGATTGTATGATTGTAATTGTATGACTGTGGTAGTATGACTGTGATTGTATGATTGTGATTGTATGATTGTGACTGTATTATTGTGATTGTATGATTGTGATTGTATCAATGTTTTTGGGAGATTGTATTTATATGATTGCGATTGTATGATTGTGATTGAATGATTGTGATTGTATGATTGTGATTGTATGAGTGTGATTGTATGATTGCAAATGTATGATTGTGATTGTGTGATTGTGGTCGTATGACTGTGATTGTATGATTGTGATTGTATGATTGTTATTGCATGATTACAATTGCAGGATTGTGCTTGTATGATTGTGATTGTATGATTGTAACAGTATGATTGCGATTTTATGATTGTGATTCTATGGTTGTGATTGCATGATTATGATTGTATGACTGTGATTGTATGATTGTGATTGTATGATTGTGATTGTATGATTGTGATTGTATGTTTGTGATTGTATGATTGTGATTGAATGATTGTGATTGTATGATTGTGATTGTATGATTGTGATTGTATGATTGTGATTGTATGATTGTGATTGTATGATTGTGATTGTATGTTTGTTATAGCATGATTGCGATTGCAGGATTATGCTTGTATGATTGTAAATGTATGATTGTGATTGTATGATTGTGATTATATGACTGTGATTGTACGATAGTGATTGCATGATAGCGACTGTATGATTGCGATTGTATTATTGTGATTGTATTATTGCGCTTCTATGATTGTGATTGTATGATTGTGATTGTATGAATGTGATTGTATGTTTGTGATTGTAAGATTGTGATTGTATGATTGTAATTCTATGACTGTGGTAGTATGACTGTCTTGTATGATTGTGATTGTATGATTGTGACAGTATGATTGCGATTTTATGATTGTGATTCTATGGTTGTGATTGCATGATTATGATTGTATGATTGTGATTGTATGATTCTGATTACATGATTGTGATTATAATTGTGATTGTATGATTGTAATTGTATGACTGTGGTAGTATGATTGTGATTGTATGATTGTGATTGTATGATTGTGACTGTATTATTGCGATTGGATGATTGTGATTGAATGATTGTGATTATTTGACTCCGATTGTATGATTGTGATTGTATGATTGCGATTGCATGATTGTGATGGTATGATTGTTATTGCATGATTGCGATTGCAGGATTATGCTTGTATGATTGTAATTGTATGATTGTGATTATATGACTGTGATTGTATGATAGTGATTGAATGATTGCGGCTGTATGATTGCGATTGCATGATTGTGATTATATTGTTGTGAATATATGATTGCGATTGTATGATCGTGATGGTATGATTGTTTTTGAATGATTGGGATTGTATGATTGTGATTGTATAAGTGCGATTGTATGATTGCGATTTTATGATTGTGATTGTATGATTGTTATTGTATGAATGCCATTGTATGATTGTGATTGTATGATTGTGATTGTATGAATGCCATTGTATGATTGTGATTGTATGATTGTAATTGTATGATTGTGATTGTATGATTGTGATTGTATGTTTGTTATAGCATGATTGCGATTGCAGGATTATGCTTGTATGATTGTAATTGTATGATTGTGATTGTATGATTGTGATTATATGACTGTGATTGTACGATAGTGATTGCATGATTGCGACTGTATGATTGCGATTGTATTATTGTGATTGTATTATTGCGCTTCTATGATTGTGATTGTATGATTGCAAATGTATGATTGTGATTGTATGATTGTGATTGTATGATTCTGATTTTATGAGTGTGATTGTATGATTGCGATAGCATGATTGTTATTGCATGATTGCGATTGCAGGATTGTGATTGTATGATGGTGATTGTATGACTGTGACTGTATTATTGTGATTGTATGATTGTGATTGTATTATTGTGATGGAATTATTGTGCTTCTATGATTGTGATTGCATGATTGTTGTTGCATGATTGTGATTGCAGGATTATGCTTGTACGATTGTAATTGTATGATTGTGATTGTATGATTGTGATTGTATGATTGTGATTGTATGATTGTGATTGTATGATTGTGATTGTATGATTGTGATTGTATGAATGTGATTGTATGTTTGTGATTATAATTGTGATTGTATGATTGTAATTGTATGACTGTGGTAGTATGATTGTGATTGTATGATTGTGATTGTATGATTGTGATTGTATGATTGTGACTGTATTATTGCGATTGGATGGTTGTGATTGAATGATTGTGATTGTATGATTGTGATTGTATGATTGTGATTGTGTAAGTGCGATTGTATGATTGCGATTTTATGATGGTGATTGTATGATTGTTATTATATGAATGCCATTGTATGATTGTGATTGTATGATTGTGATTGTATGAATGCCATTGTATGATTGTGATTGTATGATTGTAATTGTATGATTGTGATTGTATGATTGTGATTGTATGTTTGTGATTGTATGATTGTGATTGTATGATTGTGATTGTATTATTGTTTTTGTATGATTGCGATTGTATGATTGTGATTGAATGATTGTGATTATGTTGTTGTGAATGTATTATTGTGATTGTATGGTTGTCATTGTATAACTGCGATTGTATGATCGTGATTGTATGATTGTGATTCTATGATTGTGAATGTATGATCGTGATTGTATGATTGTGATTGTATGATTGTGATTGTATGATTGTGATTGTATGATTGTGATTGTATGATTGTGATTGTATGATTGTGATTGTATGATTGTGATTGTATGATTGTGATTGTATGATTGTGATTGTATGATTGTGATTGTATGATTGTGATTGTATGATTGTGATTGTATGATTATGATTGTATGATTGTGATTGTATGATTGTGGTTGTGTGATTGTGATTGTATGATTGTGATTGTATGATTGTGATTGTATGATTGTGATTGTATGATTGTGATTGTATGATTGTGATTGTATGAATGTGATTGTATGTTTGTGATTATAATTGTGATTGTATGATTGTAATTGTATGACTGTGGTAGTATGATTGTGATTGAATGATTGTGGTCGTATGACTGTGATTAAATGATTGTGATTGTATGATTGTGATTGTATGATTGTGATAGTATGTTTGTTACAGCATGATTGCTATTGCAGGATTATGCTTGTATGATTGTAATTGTATGATTGTGATTGTATGATTGTGATTATATGACTGTGATTGTACGATAGTGATTGCATGATTGCGACTGTATGATTGCGATTGTATTATTGTGATTGTATTATTGCGCTTCTATGATTGTGATTGTATGATTGCAAATGTATGATTGTGATTGTATGATTGTGATTGTATGATTCTGATTTTATGAGTGTGATTGTATGATTGTGATAGTATGATTGTTATTGCATGATTGCGAATGCAGGATTATGCTTGTATGATTGTGATTGTATGATTGTGATTGTATGATTGTGATTGTATGATTGTGATTGTATGATTGTGATTGTATGATTGTGATTGTATGATTGTAATTGTATGATTGTGATTGTATGATTGTGATTGTATGATTGTGACTGTATTATTGCGATTGGATGGTTGTGATTGAATGATTGTGATTGTATGATTGTGATTGTATGATTGTGATTGTGTAAGTGCGATTGTATGATTGCGATTTTATGATTGTGATTGTATGATTGTTATTGTATGAATGCCATTGTATGATTGTGATTGTATGATTGTGATTGTATGAATGCCATTGTATGATTGTGATTGTATGATTGTAATTGTATGATTGTGATTGTATGATTGTGATTGTATGTTTGTGATTGTATGATTGTGATTGTATGATTGTGATTGTATTATTGTTTTTGTATGATTGCGATTGTATGATTGTGATTGAATGATTGTGATTATGTTGTTGTGAATGTATTATTGTGATTGTATGGTTGTCATTGTATAACTGCGATTGTATGATCGAGATTGTATGATTGTGATTCTATGATTGTGAATGTATGATCGTGATTGTATGATTGTGATTGTATTATTGTGATGGAATTATTGTGCTTCTATGATTGTGATTGCATGATTGTTGTTGCATGATTGTGATTGCAGGATTATGCTTGTACGATTGTAATTGTATGATTGTGATTGTATGATTGTGATTGTATGATTGTGATTGTATGATTGTGATTGTATGATTGTGATTGTATGATTGTGATTGTATGAATGTGATTGTATGTTTGTGATTATAATTGTGATTGTATGATTGTAATTGTATGACTGTGGTAGTATGATTGTGATTGTATGATTGTGATTGTATGATTGTGATTGTATGATTGTGATTGTATGATTGTGACTGTATTATTGCGATTGGATGGTTGTGATTGAATGATTGTGATTGTATGATTGTGATTGTATGATTGTGATTGTGTAAGTGCGATTGTATGATTCCGATTTTATGATTGTGATTGTATGATTGTTATTGTATGAATGCCATTGTATGATTGTGATTGTATGAATGCCATTGTATGATTGTGATTGTATGATTGTAATTGTATGATTGTGATTGTATGATTGTGTTTGTATGTTTGTGATTGTATGATTGTGATTGTATGATTGTGATTGTATTATTGTTTTTGTATGATTGCGATTGTATGATTGTGATTGAATGATTGTGATTATGTTGTTGTGAATGTATTATTGTGATTGCATGGTTGTCATTGTATAACTGCGATTGTATGATCGTGATTGTATGATTGTGATTCTATGATTGTGAATGTATGATCGTGATTGTATGATTGTGATTGTATGATTGTGATTGTATGATTGTGATTGTATGATTGTGATTGTATGATTGTGATTGTATGATTGTGATTGTATGATTGTGATTGTATGATTGTGATTGTATGATTGTGATTGTATGATTGTGATTGTATGATTGTGATTGTATGATTGTGATTGTATGATTGTGATTGTATGATTATGATTGTATGATTGTGATTGTATGATTGTGGTTGTGTGATTGTGATTGTATGATTGTGGTTATATGACTCTGATTGTATGATAGTGATTGTATGATTGCGCCTGTGTGATTGCGATAGCATGATTGTGATTGTATTGTTGTGAATGTATGATTGTCATTGTATGATTGTGATTGTATGACTGCGATTGTATGATTGTGATTGTATTATTGTGATTGTATTATTGTGATTGTATTATTGTGATTGAATTATTGTGCTTCTATGATTGTGATTGTATGATTGCGATTGCAGGATTGTGATTGTATGGTGGTGATTGTATGACTGTGACTATATTATTGTGATTGTATGATTGTGATTGTATGATCGTGATTGTATGATTGTGATTGTATGATTGTTTTCGTTTGATTGCGATTGTATGATTGTGATAGTATGATTGTTATTGCATGATTACGATTGCAGGATTGTGCTTTTATGATTGTGGTTGTATGATTGTGACAGTATGATTGCGATTTTATGATTGTGATTCTATGGTTGTGATTGCATGATTATGATTGTATATTGTGATTGTATGATTCTGACTACATGATTGTGATTATAATTGTGATTGTATGATTGTAATTGTTTGACTGTGGTAGTATGATTGTGATTGTATGATTGTGATTGTATGATTGTGACTGTATTATTGCGATTGTATGATTGTGATTGAATGATTGTGATTCTATGATTGTGATTGTATGATTGTGATTGTATAAGTGCGATTGTATGATTGCGATTTTATGATTGTGATTGTATGATTGTTATTGTATGAATGCCATTGTATGATTGTGATTGTATGATTGTGATTGTATGAATGCCATTGTATGATTGTGATTGTATGATTGTAATTGTATGCTTGTGATTGTATGATTGTGATTGTATGTTTGTGATTGTATGATTGTGATTGTATGATTGTGATTGTATGATTGTGATTGTATGATTGTGATTGTATGATTGTATTTGGGTGATTGTATTTGGGAGATTGTATTTGGGAGATTGTAATTGTATGATTGCGATTGTATGAATGTGATTGTATGTTTGTGATTATAATTGTGATTGTATGATTGTAATTGTATGACTGTGGTAGTATGATTGTGATTGTATGATTGTGATTGTATGATTGTGATTGTATGATTGTGACTGTATTATTGCGATTGGATGGTTGTGATTGAATGATTGTGATTGTATGATTGTGATTGTATGATTGTGATTGTGTAAGTGCGATTGTATGATTCCGATTTTATGATTGTGATTGTATGATTGTTATTGTATGAATGCCATTGTATGATTGTGATTGTATGAATGCCATTGTATGATTGTGATTGTATGATTGTAATTGTATGATTGTGATTGTATGATTGTGTTTGTATGTTTGTGATTGTATGATTGTGATTGTATGATTGTGATTGTATTATTGTTTTTGTATGATTGCGATTGTATGATTGTGATTGAATGATTGTGATTATGTTGTTGTGAATGTATTATTGTGATTGCATGGTTGTCATTGTATAACTGCGATTGTATGATCGTGATTGTATGATTGTGATTCTATGATTGTGAATGTATGATCGTGATTGTATGATTGTGATTGTATGATTGTGATTGTATGATTGTGATTGTATGATTGTGATTGTATGTTTGTGATTGTATGATTGTGATTGAATGATTGTGATTGTATGATTGTGATTGTATGATTGTGATTGTATGATTGTGATTGTATGATTGTGATTGTATGATTGTGATTGTATGTTTGTTATAGCATGATTGCGATTGCAGGATTATGCTTGTATGATTGTAAATGTATGATTGTGATTGTATGATTGTGATTATATGACTGTGATTGTACGATAGTGATTGCATGATAGCGACTGTATGATTGCGATTGTATTATTGTGATTGTATTATTGCGCTTCTATGATTGCGATTGTATGATTGTGATTGTATGAATGTGATTGTATGTTTGTGATTGTAAGATTGTGATTGTATGATTGTAATTCTATGACTGTGGTAGTATGACTGTGCTTGTATGATTGTGATTGTATGATTGTGACAGTATGATTGCGATTTTATGATTGTGATTCTATGGTTGTGATTGCATGATTATGATTGTATGATTGTGATTGTATGATTCTGATTACATGATTGTGATTATAATTGTGATTGTATGATTGTAATTGTATGACTGTGGTAGTATGATTGTGATTGTATGATTGTGATTGTATGATTGTGACTGTATTATTGCGATTGGATGATTGTGATTGAATGATTGTGATTATTTGACTCCGATTGTATGATTGTGATTGTATGATTGCGATTGCATGATTGTGATGGTATGATTGTTATTGCATGATTGCGATTGCAGGATTATGCTTGTATGATTGTAATTGTATGATTGTGATTATATGACTGTGATTGTATGATAGTGATTGAATGATTGCGGCTGTATGATTGCGATTGCATGATTGTGATTATA
Organism: Megachile rotundata; assembly: GCF_050947335.1. Lineage (NCBI taxonomy): Eukaryota > Metazoa > Arthropoda > Insecta > Hymenoptera > Megachilidae > Megachile > Megachile rotundata. Next base: position 4,237,358 of record NW_027473318.1, on the reverse strand, counting down.
TTGTTGTGAATATATGATTGCGATTGTATGATCGTGATGGTATGATTGTTTTTGAATGATTGGGATTGTATGATTGTGATTGTATAAGTGCGATTGTATGATTGCGATTTTATGATTGTGATGGTATGATTGTTATTGTATGAATGCCATTGTATGATTGTGATTGTATGATTGTGATTGTATGAATGCCATTGTATGATTGTGATTGTATGATTGTAATTGTATGATTGTGATTGTATGATTGTGATTGTATGTTTGTTATAGCATGATTGCGATTGCAGGATTATGCTTGTATGATTGTAATTGTATGATTGTGATTGTATGATTGTGATTATATGACTGTGATTGTACGATAGTGATTGCATGATTGCGACTGTATGATTGCGATTGTATTATTGTGATTGTATTATTGCGCTTCTATGATTGTGATTGTATGATTGCAAATGTATGATTGTGATTGTATGATTGTGATTGTATGATTCTGATTTTATGAGTGTGATTGTATGATTGCGATAGCATGATTGTTATTGCATGATTGCGATTGCAGGATTGTGATTGTATGATGGTGATTGTATGACTGTGACTGTATTATTGTGATTGTATGATTGTGATTGTATTATTGTGATGGAATTATTGTGCTTCTATGATTGTGATTGCATGATTGTTGTTGCATGATTGTGATTGCAGGATTATGCTTGTACGATTGTAATTGTATGATTGTGATTGTATGATTGTGATTGTATGATTGTGATTGTATGATTGTGATTGTATGATTGTGATTGTATGATTGTGATTGTATGATTGTGATTGTATGAATGTGATTGTATGTTTGTGATTATAATTGTGATTGTATGATTGTAATTGTATGACTGTGGTAGTATGATTGTGATTGTATGATTGTGATTGTATGATTGTGATTGTATGATTGTGACTGTATTATTGCGATTGGATGGTTGTGATTGAATGATTGTGATTGTATGATTGTGATTGTATGATTGTGATTGTGTAAGTGCGATTGTATGATTGCGATTTTATGATGGTGATTGTATGATTGTTATTATATGAATGCCATTGTATGATTGTGATTGTATGATTGTGATTGTATGAATGCCATTGTATGATTGTGATTGTATGATTGTAATTGTATGATTGTGATTGTATGATTGTGATTGTATGTTTGTGATTGTATGATTGTGATTGTATGATTGTGATTGTATTATTGTTTTTGTATGATTGCGATTGTATGATTGTGATTGAATGATTGTGATTATGTTGTTGTGAATGTATTATTGTGATTGTATGGTTGTCATTGTATAACTGCGATTGTATGATCGTGACTGTATGATTGTGATTCTATGATTGTGAATGTATGATCGTGATTGTATGATTGTGATTGTATTATTGTGATGGAATTATTGTGCTTCTATGATTGTGATTGCATGATTGTTGTTGCATGATTGTGATTGCAGGATTATGCTTGTACGATTGTAATTGTATGATTGTGATTGTATGATTGTGATTGTATGATTGTGATTGTATGATTGTGATTGTATGATTGTGATTGTATGATTGTGATTGTATGATTGTGATTGTATGAATGTGATTGTATGTTTGTGATTATAATTGTGATTGTATGATTGTAATTGTATGACTGTGGTAGTATGATTGTGATTGTATGATTGTGATTGTATGATTGTGATTGTATGATTGTGACTGTATTATTGCGATTGGATGGTTGTGATTGAATGATTGTGATTGTATGATTGTGATTGTATGATTGTGATTGTGTAAGTGCGATTGTATGATTCCGATTTTATGATTGTGATTGTATGATTGTTATTGTATGAATGCCATTGTATGATTGTGATTGTATGAATGCCATTGTATGATTGTGATTGTATGATTGTAATTGTATGATTGTGATTGTATGATTGTGTTTGTATGTTTGTGATTGTATGATTGTGATTGTATGATTGTGATTGTATTATTGTTTTTGTATGATTGCGATTGTATGATTGTGATTGAATGATTGTGATTATGTTGTTGTGAATGTATTATTGTGATTGCATGGTTGTCATTGTATAACTGCGATTGTATGATCGTGATTGTATGATTGTGATTCTATGATTGTGAATGTATGATCGTGATTGTATGATTGTGATTGTATGATTGTGATTGTATGATTGTGATTGTATGATTGTGATTGTATGATTGTGATTGTATGATTGTGATTGTATGATTGTGATTGTATGATTGTGATTGTATGATTGTGATTGTATGATTGTGATTGTATGATTGTGATTGTATGATTGTGATTGTATGATTGTGATTGTATGATTGTGATTGTATGATTATGATTGTATGATTGTGATTGTATGATTGTGGTTGTGTGATTGTGATTGTATGATTGTGGTTATATGACTCTGATTGTATGATAGTGATTGTATGATTGCGCCTGTGTGATTGCGATAGCATGATTGTGATTGTATTGTTGTGAATGTATGATTGTCATTGTATGATTGTGATTGTATGACTGCGATTGTATGATTGTGATTGTATTATTGTGATTGTATTATTGTGATTGTATTATTGTGATTGAATTATTGTGCTTCTATGATTGTGATTGTATGATTGCGATTGCAGGATTGTGATTGTATGGTGGTGATTGTATGACTGTGACTATATTATTGTGATTGTATGATTGTGATTGTATGATCGTGATTGTATGATTGTGATTGTATGACTGTTTTCGTTTGATTGCGATTGTATGATTGTGATAGTATGATTGTTATTGCATGATTACGATTGCAGGATTGTGCTTTTATGATTGTGGTTGTATGATTGTGACAGTATGATTGCGATTTTATGATTGTGATTCTATGGTTGTGATTGCATGATTATGATTGTATGATTGTGATTGTATGATTCTGACTACATGATTGTGATTATAATTGTGATTGTATGATTGTAATTGTTTGACTGTGGTAGTATGATTGTGATTGTATGATTGTGATTGTATGATTGTGACTGTATTATTGCGATTGTATGATTGTGATTGAATGATTGTGATTCTATGATTGTGATTGTATGATTGTGATTGTATAAGTGCGATTGTATGATTGCGATTTTATGATTGTGATTGTATGATTGTTATTGTATGAATGCCATTGTATGATTGTGATTGTATGATTGTGATTGTATGAATGCCATTGTATGATTGTGATTGTATGATTGTAATTGTATGCTTGTGATTGTATGATTGTGATTGTATGTTTGTGATTGTATGATTGTGATTGTATGATTGTGATTGTATGATTGTGATTGTATGATTGTGATTGTATGATTGTATTTGGGTGATTGTATTTGGGAGATTGTATTTGGGAGATTGTAATTGTATGATTGCGATTGTATGAATGTGATTGTATGTTTGTGATTATAATTGTGATTGTATGATTGTAATTGTATGACTGTGGTAGTATGATTGTGATTGTATGATTGTGATTGTATGATTGTGATTGTATGATTGTGACTGTATTATTGCGATTGGATGGTTGTGATTGAATGATTGTGATTGTATGATTGTGATTGTATGATTGTGATTGTGTAAGTGCGATTGTATGATTCCGATTTTATGATTGTGATTGTATGATTGTTATTGTATGAATGCCATTGTATGATTGTGATTGTATGAATGCCATTGTATGATTGTGATTGTATGATTGTAATTGTATGATTGTGATTGTATGATTGTGTTTGTATGTTTGTGATTGTATGATTGTGATTGTATGATTGTGATTGTATTATTGTTTTTGTATGATTGCGATTGTATGATTGTGATTGAATGATTGTGATTATGTTGTTGTGAATGTATTATTGTGATTGCATGGTTGTCATTGTATAACTGCGATTGTATGATCGTGATTGTATGATTGTGATTCTATGATTGTGAATGTATGATCGTGATTGTATGATTGTGATTGTATGATTGTGATTGTATGTTTGTGATTGTATGATTGTGATTGTATGATTGTGATTGTATGATTGTGATTGTATGATTGTGATTGTATGATTGTGATTGTATGATTGTGATTGTATGATTGTGATTGTATGATTATGATTGTATGATTGTGATTGTATGATTGTGGTTGTGTGATTGTGATTGTATGATTGTGGTTATATGACTCTGATTGTATGATAGTGATTGTATGATTGCGCCTGTGTGATTGCGATAGCATGATTGTGATTGTATTGTTGTGAATGTATGATTGTCATTGTATGATTGTGATTGTATGACTGCGATTGTATGATTGTGATTGTATTATTGTGATTGTATTATTGTGATTGTATTATTGTGATTGAATTATTGTGCTTCTATGATTGTGATTGTATGATTGCGATTGCAGGATTGTGATTGTATGGTGGTGATTGTATGACTGTGACTATATTATTGTGATTGTATGATTGTGATTGTATGATCGTGATTGTATGATTGTGATTGTATGATTGTTTTCGTTTGATTGCGATTGTATGATTGTGATAGTATGATTGTTATTGCATGATTACGATTGCAGGATTGTGCTTTTATGATTGTGGTTGTATGATTGTGACAGTATGATTGCGATTTTATGATTGTGATTCTATGGTTGTGATTGCATGATTATGATTGTATGATTGTGATTGTATGATTCTGACTACATGATTGTGATTATAATTGTGATTGTATGATTGTAATTGTTTGACTGTGGTAGTATGATTGTGATTGTATGATTGTGATTGTATGATTGTGACTGTATTATTGCGATTGTATGATTGTGATTGAATGATTGTGATTCTATGATTGTGATTGTATGATTGTGATTGTATAAGTGCGATTGTATAATTGCGATTTTATGATTGTGATTGTATGATTGTTATTGTATGAATGCCATTGTATGATTGTGATTGTATGATTGTGATTGTATGAATGCCATTGTATGATTGTGATTGTATGATTGTAATTGTATGCTTGTGATTGTATGATTGTGATTGTATGTTTGTGATTGTATGATTGTGATTGTATGATTGTTTTCGTTTGATTGCGATTGTATGATTGTGATAGTATGATTGTTATTGCATGATTACGATTGCAGGATTGTGCTTTTATGATTGTGGTTGTATGATTGTGATTGTATGATTGTGATTGAATGATTGTGATTATGTTGTTGTGAATGTATTATTGTGATTGTATGGTTGTCATTGTATAACTGCGATTGTATGATCGTGATTGTATGATTGTGATTCTATGATTGTGAATGTATGATCGTGATTGTATGATTGTGATTGTATTATTGTGATGGAATTATTGTGCTTCTATGATTGTGATTGCATGATTGTTGTTGCATGATTGTGATTGCAGGATTATGCTTGTACGATTGTAATTGTATGATTGTGATTGTATGATTGTGATTGTATGATTGTGATTGTATGATTGTGATTGTATGATTGTGATTGTATGATTGTGATTGTATGAATGTGATTGTATGTTTGTGATTATAATTGTGATTGTATGATTGTAATTGTATGACTGTGGTAGTATGATTGTGATTGTATGATTGTGATTGTATGATTGTGATTGTATGATTGTGACTGTATTATTGCGATTGGATGGTTGTGATTGAATGATTGTGATTGTATGATTGTGATTGTATGATTGTGATTGTGTAAGTGCGATTGTATGATTCCGATTTTATGATTGTGATTGTATGATTGTTATTGTATGAATGCCATTGTATGATTGTGATTGTATGAATGCCATTGTATGATTGTGATTGTATGATTGTAATTGTATGATTGTGATTGTATGATTGTGATTGTATGTTTGTGATTGTATGATTGTGATTGTATGATTGTGATTGTATTATTGTTTTTGTATGATTGCGATTGTATGATTGTGATTGAATGATTGTGATTATGTTGTTGTGAATGTATTATTGTGATTGCATGGTTGTCATTGTATAACTGCGATTGTATGATCGTGATTGTATGATTGTGATTCTATGATTGTGAATGTATGATCGTGATTGTATGATTGTGATTGTATGATTGTGATTGTATGATTGTGATTGTATGATTGTGATTGTATGATTGTGATTGTATGATTGTGATTGTATGATTGTGATTGTATGATTGTGATTGTATGATTGTGATTGTATGATTGTGATTGTATGATTGTGATTGTATGATTGTGATTGTATGATTGTGATTGTATGATTATGATTGTATGATTGTGATTGTATGATTGTGGTTGTGTGATTGTGATTGTATGATTGTGGTTATATGACTCTGATTGTATGATAGTGATTGTATGATTGCGCCTGTGTGATTGCGATAGCATGATTGTGATTGTATTGTTGTGAATGTATGATTGTCATTGTATGATTGTGATTGTATGACTGCGATTGTATGATTGTGATTGTATTATAGTGATTGTATTATTGTGATTGTATTATTGTGATTGAATTATTGTGCTTCTATGATTGTGATTGTATGATTGCGATTGCAGGATTGTGATTGTATGGTGGTGATTGTATGACTGTGACTATATTATTGTGATTGTATGATTGTGATTGTATGATCGTGATTGTATGATTGTGATTGTATGATTGTTTTCGTTTGATTGCGTTTGTATGATTGTGATAGTATGATTGTTATTGCATGATTACGATTGCAGGATTGTGCTTTTATGATTGTGGTTGTATGATTGTGACAGTATGATTGCGATTTTATGATTGTGATTGTATGATTGTTATTGTATGAATGCCATTGTATGATTGTGATTGTATGATTGTGATTGTATGAATGCCATTGTATGATTGTGATTGTATTATAGTGATTGTATTATTGTGATTGTATTATTGTGATTGAATTATTGTGCTTCTATGATTGTGATTGTATGATTGCGATTGCAGGATTGTGATTGTATGGTGGTGATTGTATGACTGTGACTATATTATTGTGATTGTATGATTGTGATTGTATGATCGTGATTGTATGATTGTGATTGTATGATTGTTTTCGTTTGATTGCGTTTGTATGATTGTGATAGTATGATTGTTATTGCATGATTACGATTGCAGGATTGTGCTTTTATGATTGTGGTTGTATGATTGTGACAGTATGATTGCGATTTTATGATTGTGATTGTATGATTGTTATTGTATGAATGCCATTGTATGATTGTAATTGTATGCTTGTGATTGTATGATTGTGATTGTATGTTTGTGATTGTATGATTGTGATTGTATGATTGTGATTGTATGATTGTGATTGTATGATTGTGATTGTATGATTGTGATTGTATGATTGTGATTGTATGATTGTGATTGTATGATTGTGATTGTATGATTGTTTTTGTATGATTGCGATTGTATGATTGTGATTGAATGATTGTGATTATATTGTGGTGAATGTATTATTGTGATTGTATGGTTGTGATTGTATAACTGCGATTGTATGATCGTGATTGTATGATTGTGATTGTATGATTGTTTTCGTTTGATTGCGATTGTATGATTGTGATAGAATGATTGTTATTGCATGATTATGATTGCAGGATTGTGCTTGTATGATTGTGATTGTATGTTTGTGACAGTATGATTGCGATTTTATGATTGTGATTCTATGGTTGTGATTGCATGATTATGATTGTATGATTGTGATTGTATGATTCTGATTACATGATTGTGATTATAATTGTGATTGTATGATTGTAATTGTATGACTGTGGTAGTATGATTGTGATTGAATGATTGTGGTCGTATGACTGTGATTAAATGATTGTGATTGTATGATTGTGATTGTATGATTGTGATAGTATGTTTGTTACAGCATGATTGCTATTGCAGGATTATGCTTGTATGATTGTAATTGTATGATTGTGATTGTATGATTGTGATTATATGACTGTGATTGTACGATAGTGATTGCATGATTGCGACTGTATGATTGCGATTGTATTATTGTGATTGTATTATTGCGCTTCTATGATTGTGATTGTATGATTGCAAATGTATGATTGTGATTGTATGATTGTGATTGTATGATTCTGATTTTATGAGTGTGATTGTATGATTGCGATAGCATGATTGTTATTGCATGATTGCGATTGCAGGATTGTGATTGTATGATGGTAATTGTATGACTGTGACTGTATTATTCTGATTGTATGATTGTGATTGTATTATTGTGATGGAATTATTGTGCTTCTATGATTGTGATTGCGTGATTGTGGTTGCATGATTGTGATTGCAGGATTATGCTTGTACGATTGTAATTGTATGATTGTGATTGTATGATTGTGATTGTATGATTGTGATTGTATGATTGTGATTGTATGAATGTGATTGTATGTTTGTGATTGTAAGATTGTGATTGTACGATTGTAATTGTATGACTGTGGTAGTATGACTGTGCTTGTATGATTGTGATTGTATGATTGTGACAGTATGATTGCGATTTTATGATTGTGATTCTATGGTTGTGATTGCATGATTATGATTGTATGATTGTGATTGTATGATTCTGATTACATGATTGTGATTATAATTGTGATTGTATGATTGTAATTGTATGACTGTGGTAGTATGATTGTGATTGTATGATTGTGATTGTATGATTGTGACTGTATTATTGCGATTGGATGATTGTGATTGAATGATTGTGATTATTTGACTCCGATTGTATGATTGTGATTGTATGATTGCGATTGCATGATTGTGATGGTATGATTGTTATTGCATGATTGCGATTGCAGGATTATGCTTGTATGATTGTAATTGTATGATTGTGATTATATGACTGTGATTGTATGATAGTGATTGAATGATTGCGGCTGTATGATTGCGATTGCATGATTGTGATTATATTGTTGTGAATATATGATTGCGATTGTATGATCGTGATGGTATGATTGTTTTTGAATGATTGGGATTGTATGATTGTGATTGTATAAGTGCGATTGTATGATTGCGATTTTATGATTGTGATTGTATGATTGTTATTGTATGAATGCCATTGTATGATTGTGATTGTATGATTGTGATTGTATGAATGCCATTGTATGATTGTGATTGTATGATTGTAATTGTATGATTGTGATTGTATGATTGTGATTGTATGTTTGTTATAGCATGATTGCGATTGCAGGATTATGCTTGTATGATTGTAATTGTATGATTGTGATTGTATGATTGTGATTATATGACTGTGATTGTACGATAGTGATTGCATGATTGCGACTGTATGATTGCGATTGTATTATTGTGATTGTATTATTGCGCTTCTATGATTGTGATTGTATGATTGCAAATGTATGATTGTGATTGTATGATTGTGATTGTATGATTCTGATTTTATGAGTGTGATTGTATGATTGCGATAGCATGATTGTTATTGCATGATTGCGATTGCAGGATTGTGATTGTATGATGGTGATTGTATGACTGTGACTGTATTATTGTGATTGTATGATTGTGATTGTATTATTGTGATGGAATTATTGTGCTTCTATGATTGTGATTGCATGATTGTTGTTGCATGATTGTGATGGCAGGATTATGCTTGTACGATTGTAATTGTATGATTGTGATTGTATGATTGTGATTGTATGATTGTGATTGTATGATTGTGATTGTATGATTGTGATTGTATGATTGTGATTGTATGATTGTGATTGTATGATTGTGATTGTATGATTGTGATTGTATGAATGTGATTGTATGTTTGTGATTATAATTGTGATTGTATGATTGTAATTGTATGACTGTGGTAGTATGATTGTGATTGTATGATTGTGATTGTATGATTGTGATTGTATGATTGTGACTGTATTATTGCGATTGGATGGTTGTGATTGAATGATTGTGATTGTATGATTGTGATTGTATGATTGTGATTGTGTAAGTGCGATTGTATGATTGCGATTTTATGATGGTGATTGTATGATTGTTATTATATGAATGCCATTGTATGATTGTGATTGTATGATTGTGATTGTATGAATGCCATTGTATGATTGTGATTGTATGATTGTAATTGTATGATTGTGATTGTATGATTGTGATTGTATGTTTGTGATTGTATGATTGTGATTGTATGATTGTGATTGTATTATTGTTTTTGTATGATTGCGATTGTATGATTGTGATTGAATGATTGTGATTATGTTGTTGTGAATGTATTATTGTGATTGTATGGTTGTCATTGTATAACTGCGATTGTATGATCGTGATTGTATGATTGTGATTCTATGATTGTGAATGTATGATCGTGATTGTATGATTGTGATTGTATGATTGTGATTGTATGATTGTGATTGTATGATTGTGATTGTATGATTGTGATTGTATGATTGTGATTGTATGATTGTGATTGTATGATTGTGATTGTATGATTGTGATTGTATGATTGTGATTGTATGATTGTGATTGTATGATTGTGATTGTATGATTGTGATTGTATGATTATGATTGTATGATTGTGATTGTATGATTGTGGTTGTGTGATTGTGATTGTATGATTGTGATTGTATGATTGTGATTGTATGATTGTGATTGTATGATTGTGATTGTATGATTGTGATTGTATGAATGTGATTGTATGTTTGTGATTATAATTGTGATTGTATGATTGTAATTGTATGACTGTGGTAGTATGATTGTGATTGAATGATTGTGGTCGTATGACTGTGATTAAATGATTGTGATTGTATCATTGTGATTGTATGATTGTGATAGTATGTTTGTTACAGCATGATTGCTATTGCAGGATTATGCTTGTATGATTGTAATTGTATGATTGTGATTGTATGATTGTGATTATATGACTGTGATTGTACGATAGTGATTGCATGATTGCGACTGTATGATTGCGATTGTATTATTGTGATTGTATTATTGCGCTTCTATGATTGTGATTGTATGATTGCAAATGTATGATTGTGATTGTATGATTGTGATTGTATGATTCTGATTTTATGAGTGTGATTGTATGATTGTGATAGTATGATTGTTATTGCATGATTGCGAATGCAGGATTATGCTTGTATGATTGTGATTGTATGATTGTGATTGTATGATTGTGATTGTATGATTGTGATTGTATGATTGTGATTGTATGATTGTGATTGTATGATTGTGATTGTATGATTGTGATTGTATGATTGTGATTGTATGATTGTGACTGTATTATTGCGATTGGACGGTTGTGATTGAATGATTGTGATTGTATGATTGTGATTGTATGATTGTGATTGTGTAAGTGCGATTGTATGATTGCGATTTTATGATTGTGATTGTATGATTGTTATTGTATGAATGCCATTGTATGATTGTGATTGTATGATTGTGATTGTATGAATGCCATTGTATGATTGTGATTGTATGATTGTAATTGTATGATTGTGATTGTATGATTGTGATTGTATGTTTGTGATTGTATGATTGTGATTGTATGATTGTGATTGTATTATTGTTTTTGTATGATTGCGATTGTATGATTGTGATTGAATGATTGTGATTATGTTGTTGTGAATGTATTATTGTGATTGTATGGTTGTCATTGTATAACTGCGATTGTATGATCGTGATTGTATGATTGTGATTCTATGATTGTGAATGTATGATCGTGATTGTATGATTGTGATTGTATTATTGTGATGGAATTATTGTGCTTCTATGATTGTGATTGCATGATTGTTGTTGCATGATTGTGATTGCAGGATTATGCTTGTACGATTGTAATTGTATGATTGTGATTGTATGATTGTGATTGTATGATTGTGATTGTATGATTGTGATTGTATGATTGTGATTGTATGATTGTGATTGTATGAATGTGATTGTATGTTTGTGATTATAATTGTGATTGTATGATTGTAATTGTATGACTGTGGTAGTATGATTGTGATTGTATGATTGTGATTGTATGATTGTGATTGTATGATTGTGACTGTATTATTGCGATTGGATGGTTGTGATTGAATGATTGTGATTGTATGATTGTGATTGTATGATTGTGATTGTGTAAGTGCGATTGTATGATTCCGATTTTATGATTGTGATTGTATGATTGTTATTGTATGAATGCCATTGTATGATTGTGATTGTATGAATGCCATTGTATGATTGTGATTGTATGATTGTAATTGTATGATTGTGATTGTATGATTGTGATTGTATGTTTGTGATTGTATGATTGTGATTGTATGATTGTGATTGTATTATTGTTTTTGTATGATTGCGATTGTATGATTGTGATTGAATGATTGTGATTATGTTGTTGTGAATGTATTATTGTGATTGCATGGTTGTCATTGTATAACTGCGATTGTATGATCGTGATTGTATGATTGTGATTCTATGATTGTGAATGTATGATCGTGATTGTATGATTGTGATTGTATGATTGTGATTGTATGATTGTGATTGTATGATTGTGATTGTATGATTGTGATTGTATGATTGTGATTGTATGATTGTGATTGTATGATTGTGATTGTATGATTGTGATTGTATGATTGTGATTGTATGATTGTGATTGTATGATTGTGATTGTATGATTATGATTGTATGATTGTGATTGTATGATTGTGGTTGTGTGATTGTGATTGTATGATTGTGGTTATATGACTCTGATTGTATGATAGTGATTGTATGATTGCGCCTGTGTGATTGCGATAGCATGATTGTGATTGTATTGTTGTGAATGTATGATTGTCATTGTATGATTGTGATTGTATGACTGCGATTGTATGATTGTGATTGTATTATTGTGATTGTATTATTGTGATTGAATTATTGTGCTTCTTTGATTGTGATTGTATGATTGCGATTGCAGGATTGTGATTGTATGGTGGTGATTGTATGACTGTGACTATATTATTGTGATTGTATGATTGTGATTGTATGATCGTGATTGTATGATTGTGATTGTATGATTGTTTTCGTTTGATTGCGATTGTATGATTGTGATAGTATGATTGTTATTGAATGATTACGATTGCAGGATTGTGCTTTTATGATTGTGGTTGTATGATTGTGACAGTATGATTGCGATTTTATGATTGTGATTCTATGGTTGTGATTGCATGATTATGATTGTATGATTGTGATTGTATGATTCTGATTACATGATTGTGATTATAATTGTGATTGTATGATTGTTATTGTTTGACTGTGGTAGTATGATTGTGATTGTATGATTGTGATTGTATGATTGTGACTGTATTATTGCGATTGTATGATTGTGATTGAATGATTGTGATTCTATGATTGTGATTGTATGATTGTGATTGTATAAGTGCGATTGTATGATTGCGATTTTATGATTGTGATTGTATGATTGTTATTGTATGAATGCCATTGTATGATTGTGATTGTATGATTGTGATTGTATGAATGCCATTGTATGATTGTGATTGTATGATTGTAATTGTATGATTGTGATTGTATGATTGTGATTGTATGTTTGTGATTGTATGATTGTGATTGTATGATTGTGATTGTATGATTGTGATTGTATGATTGTGATTGTATGATTGTGATTGTATGATTGTGATTGTATGATTGTGATTGTATGATTGTGATTGTATGATTGTTTTTGTATGATTGCGATTGTATGATTGTGATTGAATGATTGTGATTATATTGTGGTGAATGTATTATTGTGATTGTATGGTTGTGATTGTATAACTGCGATTGTATGATCGTGATTGTATGATTGTGATTGTATGATTGTTTTCGTTTGATTGCGATTGTATGATTGTGATAGTATGATTGTTATTGCATGATTATGATTGCAGGATTGTGCTTGTATGATTGTGATTGTATGTTTGTGACAGTATGATTGCGATTTTATGATTGTGATTCTATGGTTGTGATTGCATGATTATGATTGTATGATTGTGATTGTATGATTCTGATTACATGATTGTGATTATAATTGTGATTGTATGATTGTAATTGTATGACTGTGGTAGTATGATTGTGATTGAATGATTGTGGTCGTATGACTGTGATTAAATGATTGTGATTGTATGATTGTGATTGTATGATTGTGATAGTATGTTTGTTACAGCATGATTGCTATTGCAGGATTATGCTTGTATGATTGTAATTGTATGATTGTGATTGTATGATTGTGATTATATGACTGTGATTGTACGATAGTGATTGCATGATTGCGACTGTATGATTGCGATTGTATTATTGTGATTGTATTATTGCGCTTCTATGATTGTGATTGTATGATTGCAAATGTATGATTGTGATTGTATGATTGTGATTGTATGATTCTGATTTTAAGAGTGTGATTGTATGATTGCGATAGCATGATTGTTATTGCATGATTGCGATTGCAGGATTGTGATTGTATGATGGTAATTGTATGACTGTGACTGTATTATTCTGATTGTATGATTGTGATTGTATTATTGTGATGGAATTATTGTGCTTCTATGATTGTGATTGCGTGATTGTGGTTGCATGATTGTGATTGCAGGATTATGCTTGTACGATTGTAATTGTATGATTGTGATTGTATGATTGTGATTGTATGATTGTGATTGTATGATTGTGATTGTATGAATGTGATTGTATGTTTGTGATTGTAAGATTGTAATTGTACGATTGTAATTGTATGACTGTGGTAGTATGACTGTGATTGTATGATTTTGATTGTATGATTGCGAATGTATGATTGTGATTGTGTGATTGTGGTCGTATGGCTGTGATTATATGATTGTGATTGTATGATTGCGATTGTATGATTGTGATAGTATGATTGTTATTGCATGATTGCGAATGCAGGATTATGCTTGTATGATTGTGATTGTATGATTGTGATTGTATGATTGTGATTGTATGATTGTGATTGTATGATTATGATTGTATGAGTGTGATTGTATGATTGTGACTGTATGAGTGTGATTGTATGATTGTGATAGTATGATTGTGATTGTATGATTGTGATTGTATCAATGTTTTTAGGAGATTGTATTTATATGATTGCGATTGTATGATCGTGATTGTATGATTGTGATTGTATGATTGTGATTGTATGATTGTGATTGTATGATTGTGACTCTATGATTGTGATTGTATGACTGCGACTGGATGATTGCGATTGTATGATTGTGATTGCATGACTGCTTTTGAATGTTTGTGATTGTATTATTGTGATTGTATGATTGTGATTGTATGACTGTGATTGTATGATTGTGATTTTATGATTGTGACGGTATGACTGTGATTGTATAATTGTGGTCGCATGACTGTGATTGTATGATTGTGATTGTATGATAGTGCTTGTATGATTGGGATAGTATGATTGCGACTGTAGGATTGTGCTTGTATGATTGCAATTGTATGATTGTGATTGTATGATTGTTTTTGGGAGATTGTATTTATATGATTGCGATTGTATGATTGTGATTGAATGATTGTGATTGTATGATTGTGATTGTATGATTGTGATTGTATGAGTGCGATTGTATGATTGCGATTTTATGATTGTGATTGTATGATTGTTGTTGTATGAATGCCATTATATGATTGTGATTGTATGATTGTGATTGTAGGACCGTGACAGTATGTTTGTGATTGTATGATTGTGATTGTATGATAGTGATTGTATGATTGTGATTGTATGATTGTAATTGTATGACTGTGGTAGTATGACTGTGATTGTATGATAGTGATTGTATGATTGCGACTGTATGATTGTGATTGTAGGATTGTGATTGTATGATTGCGACCGTATGATTGCGATTGTATGATTGTGATTGTATTGTTGTGAATGTATGATTGTGATTGTACGATTGTGATTGTATGACTGTGATTGTATGATTGTGGTCGTATGACTGTGATTATATAATTGTGATTGTATGATTGTGATTGTATGATTGTGATAGTATGATTGTTATTGCATGATTGCGATTGCAGGATTATGCTTGTATGATTGTAATTGTATGATTGTGATTGTATGATTGTGATTATATGACTGTGATTGTACGATAGTGATTGCATGATTGCGACTGTATGATTGCGATTGTATTATTGTGATTGTATTATTGCGCTTCTATGATTGTGATTGTATGATTGCAAATGTATGATTGTGATTGTATGATTGTGATTGTATGATTCTGATTTTATGAGTGTGATTGTATGATTGTGATAGTATGATTGTTATTGCATGATTGCGAATGCAGGATTATGCTTGCATGATTGTGATTGTATGATTGTGATTGTATGATTGTGATTGTATGATTGTGATTGTATGATTGTGATTGTATGATTGTGATTGTATGATTGTGATTGTATGATTGTGATTGTATGATTGTGATTGTATGATTGTGACTGTATTATTGCGATTGGACGGTTGTGATTGAATGATTGTGATTGTATGATTGTGATTGTATGATTGTGATTGTGTAAGTGCGATTGTATGATTGCGATTTTATGATTGTGATTGTATGATTGTTATTGTATGAATGCCATTGTATGATTGTGATTGTATGATTGTGATTGTATGAATGCCATTGTATGATTGTGATTGTATGATTGTAATTGTATGATTGTGATTGTATGATTGTGATTGTATGTTTGTGATTGTATGATTGTGATTGTATGATTGTGATTGTATTATTGTTTTTGTATGATTGCGATTGTATGATTGTGATTGAATGATTGTGATTATGTTGTTGTGAATGTATTATTGTGATTGTATGGTTGTCATTGTATAACTGCGATTGTATGATCGTGATTGTATGATTGTGATTCTATGATTGTGAATGTATGATCGTGATTGTATGATTGTGATTGTATTATTGTGATGGAATTATTGTGCTTCTATGATTGTGATTGCATGATTGTTGTTGCATGATTGTGATTGCAGGATTATGCTTGTACGATTGTAATTGTATGATTGTGATTGTATGATTGTGATTGTATGATTGTGATTGTATGATTGTGATTGTATGATTGTGATTGTATGATTGTGATTGTATGATTGTGATTGTATGAATGTGATTGTATGTTTGTGATTATAATTGTGATTGTATGATTGTAATTGTATGACTGTGGTAGTATGATTGTGATTGTATGATTGTGATTGTATGATTGTGATTGTATGATTGTGATTGTATGATTGTGACTGTATTATTGCGATTGGATGGTTGTGATTGAATGATTGTGATTGTATGATTGTGATTGTATGATTGTGATTGTGTAAGTGCGATTGTATGATTCCGATTTTATGATTGTGATTGTATGATTGTTATTGTATGAATGCCATTGTATGATTGTGATTGTATGAATGCCATTGTATGATTGTGATTGTATGATTGTAATTGTATGATTGTGATTGTATGATTGTGATTGTATGTTTGTGATTGTATGATTGTGATTGTATGATTGTGATTGTATTATTGTTTTTGTATGATTGCGATTGTATGATTGTGATTGAATGATTGTGATTATGTTGTTGTGAATGTATTATTGTGATTGCATGGTTGTCATTGTATAACTGCGATTGTATGATCGTGATTGTATGATTGTGATTCTATGATTGTGAATGTATGATCGTGATTGTATGATTGTGATTGTATGATTGTGATTGTATGATTGTGATTGTATGATTGTGATTGTATGATTGTGATTGTATGATTGTGATTGTATGATTGTGATTGTATGATTGTGATTGTATGATTGTGATTGTATGATTGTGATTGTATGATTGTGATTGTATGATTGTGATTGTATGATTATGATTGTATGATTGTGATTGTATGATTGTGGTTGTGTGATTGTGATTGTATGATTGTGGTTATATGACTCTGATTGTATGATAGTGATTGTATGATTGCGCCTGTGTGATTGCGATAGCATGATTGTGATTGTATTGTTGTGAATGTATGATTGTCATTGTATGATTGTGATTGTATGACTGCGATTGTATGATTGTGATTGTATTATTGTGATTGTATTATTGTGATTGAATTATTGTGCTTCTATGATTGTGATTGTATGATTGCGATTGCAGGATTGTGATTGTATGGTGGTGATTGTATGACTGTGACTATATTATTGTGATTGTATGATTGTGATTGTATGATCGTGATTGTATGATTGTGATTGTATGATTGTTTTCGTTTGATTGCGATTGTATGATTGTGATAGTATGATTGTTATTGAATGATTACGATTGCAGGATTGTGCTTTTATGATTGTGGTTGTATGATTGTGACAGTATGATTGCGATTTTATGATTGTGATTCTATGGTTGTGATTGCATGATTATGATTGTATGATTGTGATTGTATGATTCTGATTACATGATTGTGATTATAATTGTGATTGTATGATTGTTATTGTTTGACTGTGGTAGTATGATTGTGATTGTATGATTGTGATTGTATGATTGTGACTGTATTATTGCGATTGTATGATTGTGATTGAATGATTGTGATTCTATGATTGTGATTGTATGATTGTGATTGTATAAGTGCGATTGTATGATTGCGATTTTATGATTGTGATTGTATGATTGTTATTGTATGAATGCCATTGTATGATTGTGATTGTATGATTGTGATTGTATGAATGCCATTGTATGATTGTGATTGTATGATTGTAATTGTATGATTGTGATTGTATGATTGTGATTGTATGTTTGTGATTGTATGATTGTGATTGTATGATTGTGATTGTATGATTGTGATTGTATGATTGTGATTGTATGATTGTGATTGTATGATTGTGATTGTATGATTGTGATTGTATGATTGTGATTGTATGATTGTTTTTGTATGATTGCGATTGTATGATTGTGATTGAATGATTGTGATTATATTGTGGTGAATGTATTATTGTGATTGTATGGTTGTGATTGTATAACTGCGATTGTATGATCGTGATTGTATGATTGTGATTGTATGATTGTTTTCGTTTGATTGCGATTGTATGATTGTGATAGTATGATTGTTATTGCATGATTATGATTGCAGGATTGTGCTTGTATGATTGTGATTGTATGTTTGTGACAGTATGATTGCGATTTTATGATTGTGATTCTATGGTTGTGATTGCATGATTATGATTGTATGATTGTGATTGTATGATTCTGATTACATGATTGTGATTATAATTGTGATTGTATGATTGTAATTGTATGACTGTGGTAGTATGATTGTGATTGAATGATTGTGGTCGTATGACTGTGATTAAATGATTGTGATTGTATGATTGTGATTGTATGATTGTGATAGTATGTTTGTTACAGCATGATTGCTATTGCAGGATTATGCTTGTATGATTGTAATTGTATGATTGTGATTGTATGATTGTGATTATATGACTGTGATTGTACGATAGTGATTGCATGATTGCGACTGTATGATTGCGATTGTATTATTGTGATTGTATTATTGCGCTTCTATGATTGTGATTGTATGATTGCAAATGTATGATTGTGATTGTATGATTGTGATTGTATGATTCTGATTTTAAGAGTGTGATTGTATGATTGCGATAGCATGATTGTTATTGCATGATTGCGATTGCAGGATTGTGATTGTATGATGGTAATTGTATGACTGTGACTGTATTATTCTGATTGTATGATTGTGATTGTATTATTGTGATGGAATTATTGTGCTTCTATGATTGTGATTGCGTGATTGTGGTTGCATGATTGTGATTGCAGGATTATGCTTGTACGATTGTAATTGTATGATTGTGATTGTATGATTGTGATTGTATGATTGTGATTGTATGATTGTGATTGTATGAATGTGATTGTATGTTTGTGATTGTAAGATTGTAATTGTACGATTGTAATTGTATGACTGTGGTAGTATGACTGTGATTGTATGATTTTGATTGTATGATTGCGAATGTATGATTGTGATTGTGTGATTGTGGTCGTATGGCTGTGATTATATGATTGTGATTGTATGATTGCGATTGTATGATTGTGATAGTATGATTGTTATTGCATGATTGCGAATGCAGGATTATGCTTGTATGATTGTGATTGTATGATTGTGATTGTATGATTGTGATTGTATGATTGTGATTGTATGATTATGATTGTATGAGTGTGATTGTATGATTGTGACTGTATGAGTGTGATTGTATGATTGTGATAGTATGATTGTGATTGTATGATTGTGATTGTATCAATGTTTTTAGGAGATTGTATTTATATGATTGCGATTGTATGATCGTGATTGTATGATTGTGATTGTATGATTGTGATTGTATGATTGTGATTGTATGATTGTGACTCTATGATTGTGATTGTATGACTGCGACTGGATGATTGCGATTGTATGATTGTGATTGCATGACTGCTTTTGAATGTTTGTGATTGTATTATTGTGATTGTATGATTGTGATTGTATGACTGTGATTGTATGATTGTGATTTTATGATTGTGACGGTATGACTGTGATTGTATAATTGTGGTCGCATGACTGTGATTGTATGATTGTGATTGTATGATAGTGCTTGTATGATTGGGATAGTATGATTGCGACTGTAGGATTGTGCTTGTATGATTGCAATTGTATGATTGTGATTGTATGATTGTTTTTGGGAGATTGTATTTATATGATTGCGATTTTATGATTGTGATTGAATGATTGTGATTGTATGATTGTGATTGTATGATTGTGATTGTATGAGTGCGATTGTATGATTGCGATTTTATGATTGTGATTGTATGATTGTTGTTGTATGAATGCCATTATATGATTGTGATTGTATGATTGTGATTGTAGGACCGTGACAGTATGTTTGTGATTGTATGATTGTGATTGTATGATAGTGATTGTATGATTGTGATTGTATGATTGTAATTGTATGACTGTGGTAGTATGACTGTGATTGTATGATAGTGATTGTATGATTGCGACTGTATGATTGTGATTGTAGGATTGTGATTGTATGATTGCGACCGTATGATTGCGATTGTATGATTGTGATTGTATTGTTGTGAATGTATGATTGTGATTGTACGATTGTGATTGTATGACTGTGATTGTATGATTGTGGTCGTATGACTGTGATTATATAATTGTGATTGTATGATTGTGATTGTATGATTGTGATAGTATGATTGTTATTGCATGATTGCGATTGCAGGATTATGCTTGTATGATTGTAATTGTATGATTGTGATTGTATGATTGTGATTATATGACTGTGATTATATGATAGTGATTGAATGATTGCGACAGTATGATTGCGTTTGCATGATTGTGATTATATTGTTGTGAATGTATGATTGTGATTGTATGATTGTAATTGATGATTGTGATTGTATGATTGTGACTGTATTATTGTGATTTTATGATTGTGTATGGGAGAATGTAAATGTATGATTGCTATCTTATGGGTGTGATTGTCTTATTGTGATTGTAATTGTGATTGTATGATTGTGATTGTATGACAGTGGTAGTATGACTGTGATTGTATGATAGTGATTGTATGATTGCGACTGTATGATTGGGATTGTATGATTGTGATTGTATTGTTGTGAATGTATGATTGTGATTGTATGACTGTGATTGTATGATTGTGATTGTACGACTGTGACAGTATGTTTGTGGTTGTATGATTGTGATTGTATGATTGTGATTGTATGATTGTGATTGTATGATTGTGACTGTAGGATTGTGATTGTATGATCGTGATTGTGTGATTGTGATTCTGAGATTGTACTTGCATGGTTGTGATCGTATGACAGTGATTGTATGATTGTGACTGTATTATTGTGATTGTATGATTGTGATTGTGTCAGTGTTTTTGGGAGATCGTATTTATATGATTGCGATTGTATGATTGTGAATGAATGATTGTGATTGTATGATTGTGATTGTATGATTGTGATTGTATGTGTGTGATTGTATGATTGTGACTGTATGAGTGTGACTGTATGATTGTGATAGTATGATTGTGATTGTATGATTGTGATTGTATGATTGTGATTGTATGATTGTGATTGTATGATTGTGATTGTATGATTGCGATTGTATGATTGTGATTGTATGATTGTGATCCTATGATTGTCATCGTAATATTGCGACTGTATGATTTTGATTGTATGATTGTAATTGTATGACTGTGATTGTTTGATTGTGATTGCATGATTGTGATTGTATGATTGTGATTGTATGATTGTGATTGTATGATGGTGACTGTATTATTGTGATTGTGTGACTGTGATTATATGATTGTCATTGTATGATTGTCATTGTACGATTATGATTGTATGATTGTGATTGTATGATTGTATTTGGGAGATTGTATTTGGGAGATTGTAATTGTATGATTGCGATTGTATGATTGTGATTGTATGATTGTGATTGTATGATTGCGATAGTATGATTGCGATAGTATGATTGTGATTGTATGATTGTGATTGTATGATTGTGATTGTATGATTGTGATTGTATGATTGTGATTGCATGATTGCGATTGTATGATTGTGATTGTATGATTGTGATCGTATGATTGTGATTGTATGATTGTGATTGTATGATTGTGATTGTATGATTGTGATTGTATGATTGTGATTGTATGATTGTGATTGTATGATTGCGATTGTATGATTGTGATTGTATTGTTGTGAATGCATGATTGTGATTGTATGATTGTGGTCGTATGACTGTGATTATATGATTGTGATTGTATGATTGTGATTGTATGATTGTGATAGTATGATTGTTATTGCATGATTGCGATTGCAGGATTATGCTTGTATGATTGTAATTGTATGATTGTGATTGTATGATTGTGATTATATGACTGTGATTATATGATAGTGATTGAATGATTGCGACAGTATGATTGCGTTTGCATGATTGTGATTATATTGTTGTGAATGTATGATTGTGATTGTATGATTGTGATTGTATGACTGCGATTGTATGATTGTGATTGTATTATTGTGATTGTATTATTGTGATTGTATTATTGTGATTGAATTATTGTGCTTCTATGATTGTGATTGTAAGATTGCGATTGCAGGATTGTGATTGTATGATGGTGATTGTATGACTGTGACTATATTATTGTGATTGTATGATTGTGATTGTATGATCGTGATTGTATGATTGTGGTTGTATGATTGTTTTCGTTTGATTGCGATTGTATGATTGTGATAGTATGATTGTGATTGTATGATTGTGATTGTATGTTTGTGATTGTATTATTGCGATTGTATGGTTGTGATTGTATGGTTGCGATTGTATGATCGTGATTGTATGATTGTGATTGTATGATTGTGATTGTATTGTTGTGAATGTATGATTGCGATTGTGTGATTGTGATTGTATGACTGCGATTGTATGATTGTGACTGTATTATTGTGATTGTATGATTGTGATTGTATGATTGTGGTAGTATGACTGTGGTAGTATGACTGTGATTGTATGATTGTGATTGTATGATTGTGACCGTATTATTGTGATTGTATTATTGTGATCGTATGATTGTGATTGTATCAATGTTTTTGGGAGTTTGTATTTATATGATTGCGATTGTATGTTTGTGAATGAATGATTGTGATTGTATGATTGTGATTGTATGAGTGTGATTGTATGATTGCGATTGTATGATCGTGATGGTGTGATTGTTTTTGAATGATTGTGATTGTATGATTGTAATTGTATGATTGTGGTCGTATGACTGTGATTCTATGATTGTGATTGTATGATTGTGATTGTATGATTGTGATTGTATGATTGTGATTGTATGATTGTGATTGTATGATTGTGATTGTATGATTGTGATTGTATGATTGTGATTGTATGATTGTGATTGTATGATTATGATTGTATGATTGTGATTGTATGATTGTGATTGAATGATTGTGATTGCATGATTGTGATTGTATGATTGTGACTGTATTATCGTGATTGTATGATTGTGATTGTATCAATGTTTTTGGGAGATTGTATTTATATGATTGCGATTGTATGATTGTGACTGTATGATTGTAATGGTATGAGTGTGATTGTATGATTGTGATAGTATGATTGTTATTGCATGATTACGATAGCAGGATTGTGCTTGTATGATTGTGATTGTATGATTGTGATTGTATGATTGTGATTGTATGTTTGTGATTGTATTATTGTGATTGTATGGTTGTGATTGTATGGTTGTGATTGTATGGTTGCGATTGTATGATCGTGATTGTATGATTGTGATTGTATGATTATGATTGTATGAGTGTGATTGTATGATTGTGACAGTATGATTGCGATTTTATGATTGTGATTCTATGGTTGTGATTGCATGATTATGATTGTATGATTGTGATTGTATGATTCTGATTACATGATTGTGATTATAATTGTGATTGTATGATTGTAATTGTATGACTGTGGTAGTATGATTGTGATTGTATGATTGTGATTGTATGATTGTGACTGTATTAGTGCGATTGGATGATTGTGATTGAATGATTGTGATTGTATGATTGTGGTTGTATGATTGTGATTGTATAAGTGCGATTGTATGATTGCGATTTTATGATTGTGCTTGTATGATTGTTATTGTATGAATGCCATTGTATGATTGTGATTGTATGATTGTGATTGTATGAATGCCATTGTATGATTGTGATTGTATGATTGTAATTGTATGATTGTGATTGTATGATTGTGATTGTATGTTTGTGATTGTATGATTGTGATTGTATGATTGTGATTGTATGATTGTGATTGTATGATAGTTTTTGTTTGATTGCGATTGTATGATTGTGATTGAATGATTGTGATTATGTTGTTGTGAATGTATTATTGTGATTGTATGGTTGTCATTGTATAACTGCGATTGTATGATCGTGATTGTATGATTGTGATTCTATGATTGTGAATGTATGATTGTGATTGTACGATTGTGATTGTATGATTGTGATTGTATGACTGCGATTGTATGATTGTGATTGTATTATTGTGATTGTATTATTGTGATTGTATTATTGTGATTGAATTATTGTGCTTCTATGATTGTGATTGTATGATTGCGACTGCAGGATTGTGATTGTATGATGGTGATTGTATGAATGTGACTATATTATTGTGATTGTATGATTGTGATTGTATGATCGTGATTGTATGATTGTGATTGTATGATTGTTTTCGTTTGATTGCGATTGTATGATTGTGATAGTATGATTGTTATTGCATGATTACGATTGCAGGATTGTGCTTTTATGATTGTGATTGTATGATTGTGACAGTATGATTGCGATTTTATGATTGTGATTCTATGGTTGTGATTGCATGATTATGATTGTATGATTGTGATTGTATGATTCTGATTACATGATTGTGATTATAATTGTGATTGTATGATTGTAATTGTATGACTGTGGTAGTATGATTGTGATTGTATGATTGTGATTGTATGATTGTGACTGTATTATTGCGATTGTATGATTGTGATTGAATGATTGTGATTGTATGATTGTGATTGTATGATTGTGATTGTATGATTGTGATTGTATGATTGTGATTGCGTGATTGTGGTTGCATGATTGTGATTGCAGGATTATGCTTGTACGATTGTAATTGTATGATTGTGATTGTATGATTGTGATTGTATGATTGTGATTGTATGATTGTGATTGTATGAATGTGATTGTATGTTTGTGATTGTAAGATTGTGATTGTACGATTGTAATTGTATGACTGTGGTAGTATGACTGTGATTGTATGATTGTGATTGTATGATTGCGAATGTATGATTGTGATTGTGTGATTGTGGTCGTATGGCTGTGATTATATGATTGTGATTGTATGATTGCGATTGTATGATTGTGATAGTATGATTGTTATTGCATGATTGCGAATGCAGGATTATGCTTGTATGATTGTGATTGTATGAGTGTGATTGTATGATTGTGACTGTATGAGTGTGATTGTATGATTGTGATAGTATGATTGTGATTGTATGATTGTGATTGTATCAATGTTTTTAGGAGATTGTATTTATATGATTGCGATTGTATGATCGTGATTGTATGATTGTGATAGTATGAATGCCATTGTATGATTGTGATTGTATGATTGTAATTGTATGCTTGTGATTGTATGATTGTGATTGTATGTTTGTGATTGTATGATTGTGATTGTATGATTGTGATTGTATGATTGTGATTGTATGATTGTGATTGTATGATTGTATTTGGGTGATTGTATTTGGGAGATTGTATTTGGGAGATTGTAATTGTATGATTGCGATTGTATGAATGTGATTGTATGTTTGTGATTATAATTGTGATTGTATGATTGTAATTGTATGACTGTGGTAGTATGATTGTGATTGTATGATTGTGATTGTATGATTGTGATTGTATGATTGTGACTGTATTATTGCGATTGGATGGTTGTGATTGAATGATTGTGATTGTATGATTGTGATTGTATGATTGTGATTGTGTAAGTGCGATTGTATGATTCCGATTTTATGATTGTGATTGTATGATTGTTATTGTATGAATGCCATTGTATGATTGTGATTGTATGAATGCCATTGTATGATTGTGATTGTATGATTGTAATTGTATGATTGTGATTGTATGATTGTGTTTGTATGTTTGTGATTGTATGATTGTGATTGTATGATTGTGATTGTATTATTGTTTTTGTATGATTGCGATTGTATGATTGTGATTGAATGATTGTGATTATGTTGTTGTGAATGTATTATTGTGATTGCATGGTTGTCATTGTATAACTGCGATTGTATGATCGTGATTGTATGATTGTGATTCTATGATTGTGAATGTATGATCGTGATTGTATGATTGTGATTGTATGATTGTGATTGTATGATTGTGATTGTATGATTGTGATTGTATGTTTGTGATTGTATGATTGTGATTGAATGATTGTGATTGTATGATTGTGATTGTATGATTGTGATTGTATGATTGTGATTGTATGATTGTGATTGTATGATTGTGATTGTATGTTTGTTATAGCATGATTGCGATTGCAGGATTATGCTTGTATGATTGTAAATGTATGATTGTGATTGTATGATTGTGATTATATGACTGTGATTGTACGATAGTGATTGCATGATAGCGACTGTATGATTGCGATTGTATTATTGTGATTGTATTATTGCGCTTCTATGATTGTGATTGTATGATTGTGATTGTATGAATGTGATTGTATGTTTGTGATTGTAAGATTGTGATTGTATGATTGTAATTCTATGACTGTGGTAGTATGACTGTGCTTGTATGATTGTGATTGTATGATTGTGACAGTATGATTGCGATTTTATGATTGTGATTCTATGGTTGTGATTGCATGATTATGATTGTATGATTGTGATTGTATGATTCTGATTACATGATTGTGATTATAATTGTGATTGTATGATTGTAATTGTATGACTGTGGTAGTATGATTGTGATTGTATGATTGTGATTGTATGATTGTGACTGTATTATTGCGATTGGATGATTGTGATTGAATGATTGTGATTATTTGACTCCGATTGTATGATTGTGATTGTATGATTGCGATTGCATGATTGTGATGGTATGATTGTTATTGCATGATTGCGATTGCAGGATTATGCTTGTATGATTGTAATTGTATGATTGTGATTATATGACTGTGATTGTATGATAGTGATTGAATGATTGCGGCTGTATGATTGCGATTGCATGATTGTGATTATATTGTTGTGAATATATGATTGCGATTGTATGATCGTGATGGTATGATTGTTTTTGAATGATTGGGATTGTATGATTGTGATTGTATAAGTGCGATTGTATGATTGCGATTTTATGATTGTGATTGTATGATTGTTATTGTATGAATGCCATTGTATGATTGTGATTGTATGATTGTGATTGTATGAATGCCATTGTATGATTGTGATTGTATGATTGTAATTGTATGATTGTGATTGTATGATTGTGATTGTATGTTTGTTATAGCATGATTGCGATTGCAGGATTATGCTTGTATGATTGTAATTGTATGATTGTGATTGTATGATTGTGATTATATGACTGTGATTGTACGATAGTGATTGCATGATTGCGACTGTATGATTGCGATTGTATTATTGTGATTGTATTATTGCGCTTCTATGATTGTGATTGTGTGATTGCAAATGTATGATTGTGATTGTATGATTGTGATTGTATGATTCTGATTTTATGAGTGTGATTGTATGATTGCGATAGCATGATTGTTATTGCATGATTGCGATTGCAGGATTGTGATTGTATGATGGTGATTGTATGACTGTGACTGTATTATTGTGATTGTATGATTGTGATTGTATGATTCTGATTTTATGAGTGTGATTGTATGATTGCGATAGCATGATTGTTATTGCATGATTGCGATTGCAGGATTGTGATTGTATGATGGTGATTGTATGACTGTGACTGTATTATTGTGATTGTATGATTGTGATTGTATTATTGTGATGGAATTATTGTGCTTCTATGATTGTGATTGCATGATTGTTGTTGCATGATTGTGATTGCAGGATTATGCTTGTACGATTGTAATTGTATGATTGTGATTGTATGATTGTGATTGTATGATTGTGATTGTATGATTGTGATTGTATGATTGTGATTGTATGATTGTGATTGTATGAATGTGATTGTATGTTTGTGATTATAATTGTGATTGTATGATTGTAATTGTATGACTGTGGTAGTATGATTGTGATTGTATGATTGTGATTGTATGATTGTGATTGTATGATTGTGACTGTATTATTGCGATTGGATGGTTGTGATTGAATGATTGTGATTGTATGATTGTGATTGTATGATTGTGATTGTGTAAGTGCGATTGTATGATTGCGATTTTATGATGGTGATTGTATGATTGTTATTATATGAATGCCATTTTATGATTGTGATTGTATGATTGTGATTGTATGAATGCCATTGTATGATTGTGATTGTATGATTGTAATTGTATGATTGTGATTGTATGATTGTGATTGTATGTTTGTGATTGTATGATTGTGATTGTATGATTGTGATTGTATTATTGTTTTTGTATGATTGCGATTGTATGATTGTGATTGAATGATTGTGATTATGTTGTTGTGAATGTATTATTGTGATTGTATGGTTGTCATTGTATAACTGCGATTGTATGATCGTGACTGTATGATTGTGATTCTATGATTGTGAATGTATGATCGTGATTGTATGATTGTGATTGTATGATTGTGATTGTATGATTGTGATTGTATGATTGTGATTGTATGATTGTGATTGTATGATTGTGATTGTATGATTGTGATTGTATGATTGTGATTGTATGATTGTGATTGTATGATTGTGATTGTATGATTGTGATTGTATGATTATGATTGTATGATTGTGATTGTATGATTGTGGTTGTGTGATTGTGATTGTATGATTGTGATTGTATGATTGTGATTGTATGATTGTGATTGTATGATTGTGATTGTATGATTGTGATTGTATGAATGTGATTGTATGTTTGTGATTATAATTGTGATTGTATGATTGTAATTGTATGACTGTGGTAGTATGATTGTGATTGAATGATTGTGGTCGTATGACTGTGATTAAATGATTGTGATTGTATGATTGTGATTGTATGATTGTGATAGTATGTTTGTTACAGCATGATTGCTATTGCAGGATTATGCTTGTATGATTGTAATTGTATGATTGTGATTGTATGATTGTGATTATATGACTGTGATTGTACGATAGTGATTGCATGATTGCGACTGTATGATTGCGATTGTATTATTGTGATTGTATTATTGCGCTTCTATGATTGTGATTGTATGATTGCAAATGTATGATTGTGATTGTATGATTGTGATTGTATGATTCTGATTTTATGAGTGTGATTGTATGATTGTGATAGTATGATTGTTATTGCATGATTGCGAATGCAGGATTATGCTTGTATGATTGTGATTGTATGATTGTGATTGTATGATTGTGATTGTATGATTGTGATTGTATGATTGTGATTGTATGATTGTAATTGTATGACTGTGATTGTATGATTGTGATTGTATGATTGTGACTGTATTATTGCGATTGGATGGTTGTGATTGAATGATTGTGATTGTATGATTGTGATTGTATGATTGTGATTGTGTAAGTGCGATTGTATGATTGCGATTTTATGATTGTGATTGTATGATTGTTATTGTATGAATGCCATTGTATGATTGTGATTGTATGATTGTGATTGTATGAATGCCATTGTATGATTGTGATTGTATGATTGTAATTGTATGATTGTGATTGTATGATTGTGATTGTATGTTTGTGATTGTATGATTGTGATTGTATGATTGTGATTGTATTATTGTTTTTGTATGATTGCGATTGTATGATTGTGATTGAATGATTGTGATTATGTTGTTGTGAATGTATTATTGTGATTGTATGGTTGTCATTGTATAACTGCGATTGTATGATCGTGATTGTATGATTGTGATTCTATGATTGTGAATGTATGATCGTGATTGTATGATTGTGATTGTATTATTGTGATGGAATTATTGTGCTTCTATGATTGTGATTGCATGATTGTTGTTGCATGATTGTGATTGCAGGATTATGCTTGTACGATTGTAATTGTATGATTGTGATTGTATGATTGTGATTGTATGATTGTGATTGTATGATTGTGATTGTATGATTGTGATTGTATGAATGTGATTGTATGTTTGTGATTATAATTGTGATTGTATGATTGTAGTTGTATGACTGTGGTAGTATGATTGTGATTGTATGATTGTGATTGTATGATTGTGATTGTATGATTGTGACTGTATTATTGCGATTGGATGGTTGTGATTGAATGATTGTGATTGTATGATTGTGATTGTATGATTGTGATTGTGTAAGTGCGATTGTATGATTCCGATTTTATGATTGTGATTGTATGATTGTTATTGTATGAATGCCATTGTATGATTGTGATTGTATGAATGCCATTGTATGATTGTGATTGTATGATTGTAATTGTATGATTGTGATTGTATGATTGTGTTTGTATGTTTGTGATTGTATGATTGTGATTGTATGATTGTGATTGTATTATTGTTTTTGTATGATTGCGATTGTATGATTGTGATTGAATGATTGTGATTATGTTGTTGTGAATGTATTATTGTGATTGCATGGTTGTCATTGTATAACTGCGATTGTATGATCGTGATTGTATGATTGTGATTCTATGATTGTGAATGTATGATCGTGATTGTATGATTGTGATTGTATGATTGTGATTGTATGATTGTGATTGTATGATTGTGATTGTATGATTGTGATTGTATGATTGTGATTGTATGATTGTGATTGTATGATTGTGATTGTATGATTGTGATTGTATGATTGTGATTGTATGATTGTGATTGTATGATTGTGATTGTATGATTATGATTGTATGATTGTGATTGTATGATTGTGGTTGTGTGATTGTGATTGTATGATTGTGGTTATATGACTCTGATTGTATGATAGTGATTGTATGATTGCGCCTGTGTGATTGCGATAGCATGATTGTGATTGTATTGTTGTGAATGTATGATTGTCATTGTATGATTGTGATTGTATGACTGCGATTGTATGATTGTGATTGTATTATTGTGATTGTATTATTGTGATTGTATTATTGTGATTGAATTATTGTGCTTCTATGATTGTGATTGTATGATTGCGATTGCAGGATTGTGATTGTATGGTGGTGATTGTATGACTGTGACTATATTATTGTGATTGTATGATTGTGATTGTATGATCGTGATTGTATGATTGTGATTGTATGATTGTTTTCGTTTGATTGCGATTGTATGATTGTGATAGTATGATTGTTATTGCATGATTACGATTGCAGGATTGTGCTTTTATGATTGTGGTTGTATGATTGTGACAGTATGATTGCGATTTTATGATTGTGATTCTATGGTTGTGATTGCATGATTATGATTGTATGATTGTGATTGTATGATTCTGACTACATGATTGTGATTATAATTGTGATTGTATGATTGTAATTGTTTGACTGTGGTAGTATGATTGTGATTGTATGATTGTGATTGTATGATTGTGACTGTATTATTGCGATTGTATGATTGTGATTGAATGATTGTGATTCTATGATTGTGATTGTATGATTGTGATTGTATAAGTGCGATTGTATGATTGCGATTTTATGATTGTGATTGTATGATTGTTATTGTATGAATGCCATTGTATGATTGTGATTGTATGATTGTGATTGTATGAATGCCATTGTATGATTGTGATTGTATGATTGTAATTGTATGCTTGTGATTGTATGATTGTGATTGTATGTTTGTGATTGTATGATTGTGATTGTATGACTGTGATTGTATGATTGTGATTGTATGATTGTGATTGTATGATTGTGATTGTATGATTGTGATTGTATGATTGTGATTGTATGATTGTGATTGTATGATTGTGATTGTATGATTGTTTTTGTATGATTGCGATTGTATGATTGTGATTGAATGATTGTGATTATATTGTGGTGAATGTATTATTGTGATTGTATGGTTGTGATTGTATAACTGCGATTGTATGATCGTGATTGTATGATTGTGATTGTATGATTGTTTTCGTTTGATTGCGATTGTATGATTGTGATAGTATGATTGTTATTGCATGATTATGATTGCAGGATTGTGCTTGTATGATTGTGATTGTATGTTTGTGACAGTATGATTGCGATTTTATGATTGTGATTCTATGGTTGTGATTGCATGATTATGATTGTATGATTGTGATTGTATGATTCTGATTACATGATTGTGATTATAATTGTGATTGTATGATTGTAATTGTATGACTGTGGTAGTATGATTGTGATTGAATGATTGTGGTCGTATGACTGTGATTAAATGATTGTGATTGTATGATTGTGATTGTATGATTGTGATAGTATGTTTGTTACAGCATGATTGCTATTGCAGGATTATGCTTGTATGATTGTAATTGTATGATTGTGATTGTATGATTGTGATTATATGACTGTGATTGTACGATAGTGATTGCATGATTGCGACTGTATGATTGCGATTGTATTATTGTGATTGTATTATTGCGCTTCTATGATTGTGATTGTATGATTGCAAATGTATGATTGTGATTGTATGATTGTGATTGTATGATTCTGATTTTATGAGTGTGATTGTATGATTGCGATAGCATGATTGTTATTGCATGATTGCGATTGCAGGATTGTGATTGTATGATGGTAATTGTATGACTGTGACTGTATTATTCTGATTGTATGATTGTGATTGTATTATTGTGATGGAATTATTGTGCTTCTATGATTGTGATTGCGTGATTGTGGTTGCATGATTGTGATTGCAGGATTATGCTTGTACGATTGTAATTGTATGATTGTGATTGTATGATTGTGATTGTATGATTGTGATTGTATGATTGTGATTGTATGATTGTGATTGTATGAATGTGATTGTATGTTTGTGATTGTAAGATTGTGATTGTACGATTGTAATTGTATGACTGTGGTAGTATGACTGTGCTTGTATGATTGTGATTGTATGATTGTGACAGTATGATTGCGATTTTATGATTGTGATTCTATGGTTGTGATTGCATGATTATGATTGTATGATTGTGATTGTATGATTCTGATTACATGATTGTGATTATAATTGTGATTGTATGATTGTAATTGTATGACTGTGGTAGTATGATTGTGATTGTATGATTGTGATTGTATGATTGTGACTGTATTATTGCGATTGGATGATTGTGATTGAATGATTGTGATTATTTGACTCCGATTGTATGATTGTGATTGTATGATTGCGATTGCATGATTGTGATGGTATGATTGTTATTGCATGATTGCGATTGCAGGATTATGCTTGTATGATTGTAATTGTATGATTGTGATTATATGACTGTGATTGTATGATAGTGATTGAATGATTGCGGCTGTATGATTGCGATTGCATGATTGTGATTATATTGTTGTGAATATATGATTGCGATTGTATGATCGTGATGGTATGATTGTTTTTGAATGATTGGGATTGTATGATTGTGATTGTATAAGTGCGATTGTATGATTGCGATTTTATGATTGTGATTGTATGATTGTTATTGTATGAATGCCATTGTATGATTGTGATTGTATGATTGTGATTGTATGAATGCCATTGTATGATTGTGATTGTATGATTGTAATTGTATGATTGTGATTGTATGATTGTGATTGTATGTTTGTTATAGCATGATTGCGATTGCAGGATTATGCTTGTATGATTGTAATTGTATGATTGTGATTGTATGATTGTGATTATATGACTGTGATTGTACGATAGTGATTGCATGATTGCGACTGTATGATTGCGATTGTATTATTGTGATTGTATTATTGCGCTTCTATGATTGTGATTGTATGATTGCAAATGTATGATTGTGATTGTATGATTGTGATTGTATGATTCTGATTTTATGAGTGTGATTGTATGATTGCGATAGCATGATTGTTATTGCATGATTGCGATTGCAGGATTGTGATTGTATGATGGTGATTGTATGACTGTGACTGTATTATTGTGATTGTATGATTGTGATTGTATTATTGTGATGGAATTATTGTGCTTCTATGATTGTGATTGCATGATTGTTGTTGCATGATTGTGATTGCAGGATTATGCTTGTACGATTGTAATTGTATGATTGTGATTGTATGATTGTGATTGTATGATTGTGATTGTATGATTGTGATTGTATGATTGTGATTGTATGATTGTGATTGTATGAATGTGATTGTATGTTTGTGATTATAATTGTGATTGTATGATTGTAATTGTATGACTGTGGTAGTATGATTGTGATTGTATGATTGTGATTGTATGATTGTGATTGTATGATTGTGACTGTATTATTGCGATTGGATGGTTGTGATTGAATGATTGTGATTGTATGATTGTGATTGTATGATTGTGATTGTGTAAGTGCGATTGTATGATTGCGATTTTATGATGGTGATTGTATGATTGTTATTATATGAATGCCATTGTATGATTGTGATTGTATGATTGTGATTGTATGAATGCCATTGTATGATTGTGATTGTATGATTGTAATTGTATGATTGTGATTGTATGATTGCGATTGTATGTTTGTGATTGTATGATTGTGATTGTATGATTGTGATTGTATTATTGTTTTTGTATGATTGCGATTGTATGATTGTGATTGAATGATTGTGATTATGTTGTTGTGAATGTATTATTGTGATTGTATGGTTGTCATTGTATAACTGCGATTGTATGATCGTGATTGTATGATTGTGATTCTATGATTGTGAATGTATGATCGTGATTGTATGATTGTGATTGTATGATTGTGATTGTATGATTGTGATTGTATGATTGTGATTGTATGATTGTGATTGTATGATTGTGATTGTATGATTGTGATTGTATGAATGTGATTGTATGTTTGTGATTATAATTGTGATTGTATGATTGTAATTGTATGACTGTGGTAGTATGATTGTGATTGAATGATTGTGGTCGTATGACTGTGATTAAATGATTGTGATTGTATGATTGTGATTGTATGATTGTGATAGTATGTTTGTTACAGCATGATTGCTATTGCAGGATTATGCTTGTATGATTGTAATTGTATGATTGTGATTGTATGATTGTGATTATATGACTGTGATTGTACGATAGTGATTGCATGATTGCGACTGTATGATTGCGATTGTATTATTGTGATTGTATTATTGCGCTTCTATGATTGTGATTGTATGATTGCAAATGTATGATTGTGATTGTATGATTGTGATTGTATGATTCTGATTTTATGAGTGTGATTGTATGATTGTGATAGTATGATTGTTATTGCATGATTGCGAATGCAGGATTATGCTTGTATGATTGTGATTGTATGATTGTGATTGTATGATTGTGATTGTATGATTGTGATTGTATGATTGTGATTGTATGATTGTAATTGTATGATTGTGATTGTATGATTGTGATTGTATGATTGTGACTGTATTATTGCGATTGGATGGTTGTGATTGAATGATTGTGATTGTATGATTGTGATTGTATGATTGTGATTGTGTAAGTGCGATTGTATGATTGCGATTTTATGATTGTGATTGTATGATTGTTATTGTATGAATGCCATTGTATGATTGTGATTGTATGATTGTGATTGTATGAATGCCATTGTATGATTGTGATTGTATGATTGTAATTGTATGATTGTGATTGTATGATTGTGATTGTATGTTTGTGATTGTATGATTGTGATTGTATGATTGTGATTGTATTATCGTTTTTGTATGATTGCGATTGTATGATTGTGATTGAATGATTGTGATTATGTTGTTGTGAATGTATTATTGTGATTGTATGGTTGTCATTGTATAACTGCGATTGTATGATCGTGATTGTATGATTGTGATTCTATGATTGTGAATGTATGATCGTGATTGTATGATTGTGATTGTATTATTGTGATGGAATTATTGTGCTTCTATGATTGTGATTGCATGATTGTTGTTGCATGATTGTGATTGCAGGATTATGCTTGTACGATTGTAATTGTATGATTGTGATTGTATGATTGTGATTGTATGATTGTGATTGTATGATTGTGATTGTATGATTGTGATTGTATGATTGTGATTGTATGAATGTGATTGTATGTTTGTGATTATAATTGTGATTGTATGATTGTAATTGTATGACTGTGGTAGTATGATTGTGATTGTATGATTGTGATTGTATGATTGTGACTGTATTATTGCGATTGGATGGTTGTGATTGAATGATTGTGATTGTATGATTGTGATTGTATGATTGTGATTGTGTAAGTGCGATTGTATGATTCCGATTTTATGATTGTGATTGTATGATTGTTATTGTATGAATGCCATTGTATGATTGTGATTGTATGAATGCCATTGTATGATTGTGATTGTATGATTGTAATTGTATGATTGTGATTGTATGATTGTGATTGTATGTTTGTGATTGTATGATTGTGATTGTATGATTGTGATTGTATTATTGTTTTTGTATGATTGCGATTGTATGATTGTGATTGAATGATTGTGATTATGTTGTTGTGAATGTATTATTGTGATTGCATGGTTGTCATTGTATAACTGCGATTGTATGATCGTGATTGTATGATTGTGATTCTATGATTGTGAATGTATGATCGTGATTGTATGATTGTGATTGTATGATTGTGATTGTATGATTGTGATTGTATGATTGTGATTGTATGATTGTGATTGTATGATTGTGATTGTATGATTGTGATTGTATGATTGTGATTGTATGATTGTGATTGTATGATTGTGATTGTATGATTGTGATTGTATGATTGTGATTGTATGATTATGATTGTACGATTGTGATTGTATGATTGTGGTTGTGTGATTGTGATTGTATGATTGTGGTTATATGACTCTGATTGTATGATAGTGATTGTATGATTGCGCCTGTGTGATTACGATAGCATGATTGTGATTGTATTGTTGTGAATGTATGATTGTCATTGTATGATTGTGATTGTATGACTGCGATTGTATGATTGTGATTGTATTATTGTGATTGTATTATTGTGATTGTATTATTGTGATTGAATTATTGTGCTTCTATGATTGTGATTGTATGATTGCGATTGCAGGATTGTGATTGTATGGTGGTGATTGTATGACTGTGACTATATTATTGTGATTGTATGATTGTGATTGTATGATCGTGATTGTATGATTGTGATTGTATGATTGTTTTCGTTTGATTGCGATTGTATGATTGTGATAGTATGATTGTTATTGCATGATTACGATTGCAGGATTGTGCTTTTATGATTGTGGTTGTATGATTGTGATTGTATGATTGTGATTGAATGATTGTGATTATGTTGTTGTGAATGTATTATTGTGATTGTATGGTTGTCATTGTATAACTGCGATTGTATGATCGTGATTGTATGATTGTGATTCTATGATTGTGAATGTATGATCGTGATTGTATGATTTTGATTGTATTATTGTGATGGAATTATTGTGCTTCTATGATTGTGATTGCATGATTGTTGTTGCATGATTGTGATTGCAGGATTATGCTTGTACGATTGTAATTGTATGATTGTGATTGTATGATTGTGATTGTATGATTGTGATTGTATGATTGTGATTGTATGATTGTGATTGTATGATTGTGATTGTATGAATGTGATTGTATGTTTGTGATTATAATTGTGATTGTATGATTGTAATTGTATGACTGTGGTAGTATGATTGTGATTGTATGATTGTGATTGTATGATTGTGATTGTATGATTGTGACTGTATTATTGCGATTGGATGGTTGTGATTGAATGATTGTGATTGTATGATTGTGATTGTATGATTGTGATTGTGTAAGTGCGATTGTATGATTCCGATTTTATGATTGTGATTGTATGATTGTTATTGTATGAATGCCATTGTATGATTGTGATTGTATGAATGCCATTGTATGATTGTGATTGTATGATTGTAATTGTATGATTGTGATTGTATGATTGTGATTGTATGTTTGTGATTGTATGATTGTGATTGTATGATTGTGATTGTATTATTGTTTTTGTATGATTGCGATTGTATGATTGTGATTGAATGATTGTGATTATGTTGTTGTGAATGTATTATTGTGATTGCATGGTTGTCATTGTATAACTGCGATTGTATGATCGTGATTGTATGATTGTGATTCTATGATTGTGAATGTATGATCGTGATTGTATGATTGTGATTGTATGATTGTGATTGTATGATTGTGATTGTATGATTGTGATTGTATGATTGTGATTGTATGATTGTGATTGTATGATTGTGATTGTATGATTGTGATTGTATGATTGTGATTGTATGATTGTGATTGTATGATTGTGATTGTATGATTGTGATTGTATGATTATGATTGTATGATTGTGATTGTATGATTGTGGTTGTGTGATTGTGATTGTATGATTGTGGTTATATGACTCTGATTGTATGATAGTGATTGTATGATTGCGCCTGTGTGATTGCGATAGCATGATTGTGATTGTATTGTTGTGAATGTATGATTGTCATTGTATGATTGTGATTGTATGACTGCGATTGTATGATTGTGATTGTATTATTGTGATTGTATTATTGTGATTGTATTATTGTGATTGAATTATTGTGCTTCTATGATTGTGATTGTATGATTGCGATTGCAGGATTGTGATTGTATGGTGGTGATTGTATGACTGTGACTATATTATTGTGATTGTATGATTGTGATTGTATGATCGTGATTGTATGATTGTGATTGTATGATTGTTTTCGTTTGATTGCGTTTGTATGATTGTGATAGTATGATTGTTATTGCATGATTACGATTGCAGGATTGTGCTTTTATGATTG
Source organism: Megachile rotundata (assembly GCF_050947335.1). NCBI lineage: Eukaryota > Metazoa > Arthropoda > Insecta > Hymenoptera > Megachilidae > Megachile > Megachile rotundata. The sequence continues at coordinate 4,197,823 of NW_027473318.1, read as the reverse complement.
TGGTTGTATGATTGTGACAGTATGATTGCGATTTTATGATTGTGATTGTATGATTGTTATTGTATGAATGCCATTGTATGATTGTGATTGTATGATTGTGATTGTATGAATGCCATTGTATGATTGTGATTGTATGATTGTAATTGTATGCTTGTGATTGTATGATTGTGATTGTATGTTTGTGATTGTATGATTGTGATTGTATGATTGTGATTGTATGATTGTGATTGTATGATTGTGATTGTATGATTGTGATTGTATGATTGTGATTGTATGATTGTGATTGTATGATTGTGATTGTATGATTGTTTTTGTATGATTGCGATTGTATGATTGTGATTGAATGATTGTGATTATATTGTGGTGAATGTATTATTGTGATTGTATGGTTGTGATTGTATAACTGCGATTGTATGATCGTGATTGTATGATTGTGATTGTATGACTGTGATTGTACGATAGTGATTGCATGATTGCGACTGTATGATTGCGATTGTATTATTGTGATTGTATTATTGCGCTTCTATGATTGTGATTGTATGATTGCAAATGTATGATTGTGATTGTATGATTGTGATTGTATGATTCTGATTTTATGAGTGTGATTGTATGATTGCGATAGCATGATTGTTATTGCATGATTGCGATTGCAGGATTGTGATTGTATGATGGTAATTGTATGACTGTGACTGTATTATTCTGATTGTATGATTGTGATTGTATTATTGTGATGGAATTATTGTGCTTCTATGATTGTGATTGCGTGATTGTGGTTGCATGATTGTGATTGCAGGATTATGCTTGTACGATTGTAATTGTATGATTGTGATTGTATGATTGTGATTGTATGATTGTGATTGTATGATTGTGATTGTATGAATGTGATTGTATGTTTGTGATTGTAAGATAGTGATTGTACGATTGTAATTGTATGACTGTGGTAGTATGACTGTGCTTGTATGATTGTGATTGTATGATTGTGACAGTATGATTGCGATTTTATGATTGTGATTCTATGGTTGTGATTGCATGATTATGATTGTATGATTGTGATTGTATGATTCTGATTACATGATTGTGATTATAATTGTGATTGTATGATTGTAATTGTATGACTGTGGTAGTATGATTGTGATTGTATGATTGTGATTGTATGATTGTGACTGTATTATTGCGATTGGATGATTGTGATTGAATGATTGTGATTATTTGACTCCGATTGTATGATTGTGATTGTATGATTGCGATTGCATGATTGTGATGGTATGATTGTTATTGCATGATTGCGATTGCAGGATTATGCTTGTATGATTGTAATTGTATGATTGTGATTATATGACTGTGATTGTATGATAGTGATTGAATGATTGCGGCTGTATGATTGCGATTGCATGATCGTGATTATATTGTTGTGAATATATGATTGCGATTGTATGATCGTGATGGTATGATTGTTTTTGAATGATTGGGATTGTATGATTGTGATTGTATAAGTGCGATTGTATGATTGCGATTTTATGATTGTGATTGTATGATTGTTATTGTATGAATGCCATTGTATGATTGTGATTGTATGATTGTGATTGTATGAATGCCATTGTATGATTGTGATTGTATGATTGTAATTGTATGACTGTGATTGTATGATTGTGATTGTATGTTTGTTATAGCATGATTGCGATTGCAGGATTATGCTTGTATGATTGTAATTGTATGATTGTGATTGTATGATTGTGATTATATGACTGTGATTGTACGATAGTGATTGCATGATTGCGACTGTATGATTGCGATTGTATTATTGTGATTGTATTATTGCGCTTCTATGATTGTGATTGTATGATTGCAAATGTATGATTGTGATTGTATGATTGTGATTGTATGATTCTGATTTTATGAGTGTGATTGTATGATTGCGATAGCATGATTGTTATTGCATGATTGCGATTGCAGGATTGTGATTGTATGATGGTGATTGTATGACTGTGACTGTATTATTGTGATTGTATGATTGTGATTGTATTATTGTGATGGAATTATTGTGCTTCTATGATTGTGATTGCATGATTGTTGTTGCATGATTGTGATTGCAGGATTATGCTTGTACGATTGTAATTGTATGATTGTGATTGTATGATTGTGATTGTATGATTGTGATTGTATGATTGTGATTGTATGATTGTGATTGTATGATTGTGATTGTATGATTGTGATTGTATGAATGTGATTGTATGTTTGTGATTATAATTGTGATTGTATGATTGTAATTGTATGACTGTGGTAGTATGATTGTGATTGTATGATTGTGATTGTATGATTGTGATTGTATGATTGTGACTTTATTATTGCGATTGGATGGTTGTGATTGAATGATTGTGATTGTATGATTGTGATTGTATGATTGTGATTGTGTAAGTGCGATTGTATGATTGCGATTTTATGATGGTGATTGTATGATTGTTATTATATGAATGCCATTGTATGATTGTGATTGTATGATTGTGATTGTATGAATGCCATTGTATGATTGTGATTGTATGATTGTAATTGTATGATTGTGATTGTATGATTGTGATTGTATGATTGTGATTGTATGTTTGTGATTGTATGATTGTGATTGTATGATTGTGATTGTATTATTGTTTTTGTATGATTGCGATTGTATGATTGTGATTGAATGATTGTGATTATGTTGTTGTGAATGTATTATTGTGATTGTATGGTTGTCATTGTATAACTGCGATTGTATGATCGTGATTGTATGATTGTGATTCTATGATTGTGAATGTATGATCGTGATTGTATGATTGTGATTGTATGATTGTGATTGTATGATTGTGATTGTATGATTGTGATTGTATGATTGTGATTGTATGATTGTGATTGTATGATTGTGATTGTATGATTGTGATTGTATGATTGTGATTGTATGATTGTGATTGTATGATTGTGATTGTATTATTGTGATTGTATGATTGTGATTGTATGATTATGATTGTATGATTGTGATTGTATGATTGTGGTTGTGTTATTGTGATTGTATGATTGTGATTGTATGATTGTGATTGTATGATTGTGATTGTATGATTGTGATTGTATGATTGTGATTGTATGAATGTGATTGTATGTTTGTGATTATAATTGTGATTGTATGATTGTAATTGTATGACTGTGGTAGTATGATTGTGATTGAATGATTGTGGTCGTATGACTGTGATTAAATGATTGTGATTGTATGATTGTGATTGTATGATTGTGATTGTATGATTGTGATAGTATGTTTGTTACAGCATGATTGCTATTGCAGGATTATGCTTGTATGATTGTAATTGTATGATTGTGATTGTATGATTGTGATTATATGACTGTGATTGTACGATAGTGATTGCATGATTGCGACTGTATGATTGCGATTGTATTATTGTGATTGTATTATTGCGCTTCTATGATTGTGATTGTATGATTGCAAATGTATGATTGTGATTGTATGATTGTGATTGTATGATTCTGATTTTATGAGTGTGATTGTATGATTGTGATAGTATGATTGTTATTGCATGATTGCGAATGCAGGATTATGCTTGTATGATTGTGATTGTATGATTGTGATTGTATGATTGTGATTGTATGATTGTGATTGTATGATTGTGATTGTATGATTGTGATTGTATGATTGTGATTGTATGATTGTGATTGTATGATTGTGATTGTATGATTGTGATTGTATGATTGTGACTGTATTATTGCGATTGGATGGTTGTGATTGAATGATTGTGATTGTATGATTGTGATTGTATGATTGTGATTGTGTAAGTGCGATTGTATGATTGCGATTTTATGATTGTGATTGTATGATTGTTATTGTATGAATGCCATTGTATGATTGTGATTGTATGATTGTGATTGTATGAATGCCATTGTATGATTGTGATTGTATGATTGTAATTGTATGATTGTGATTGTATGATTGTGATTGTATGTTTGTGATTGTATGATTGTGATTGTATGATTGTGATTGTATTATTGTTTTTGTATGATTGCGATTGTATGATTGTGATTGAATGATTGTGATTATGTTGTTGTGAATGTATTATTGTGATTGTATGGTTGTCATTGTATAACTGCGATTGTATGATCGTGATTGTATGATTGTGATTCTATGATTGTGAATGTATGATCGTGATTGTATGATTGTGATTGTATTATTGTGATGGAATTATTGTGCTTCTATGATTGTGATTGCATGATTGTTGTTGCATGATTGTGATTGCAGGATTATGCTTGTACGATTGTAATTGTATGATTGTGATTGTATGATTGTGATTGTATGATTGTGATTGTATGATTGTGATTGTATGATTGTGATTGTATGATTGTGATTGTATGATTGTGATTGTATGAATGTGATTGTATGTTTGTGATTATAATTGTGATTGTATGATTGTAATTGTATGACTGTGGTAGTATGATTGTGATTGTATGATTGTGATTGTATGATTGTGATTGTATGATTGTGACTGTATTATTGCGATTGGATGGTTGTGATTGAATGATTGTGATTGTATGATTGTGATTGTATGATTGTGATTGTGTAAGTGCGATTGTATGATTCCGATTTTATGATTGTGATTGTATGATTGTTATTGTATGAATGCCATTGTATGATTGTGATTGTATGAATGCCATTGTATGATTGTGATTGTATGATTGTAATTGTATGATTGTGATTGTATGATTGTCATTGTATGTTTGTGATTGTATGATTGTGATTGTATGATTGTGATTGTATTATTGTTTTTGTATGATTGCGATTGTATGATTGTGATTGAATGATTGTGATTATGTTGTTGTGAATGTATTATTGTGATTGCATGGTTGTCATTGTATAACTGCGATTGTATGATCGTGATTGTATGATTGTGATTCTATGATTGTGAATGTATGATCGTGATTGTATGATTGTGATTGTATGATTGTGATTGTATGATTGTGATTGTATGATTGTGATTGTATGATTGTGATTGTATGATTGTGATTGTATGATTGTGATTGTATGATTGTGATTGTATGATTGTGATTGTATGATTGTGATTGTATGATTGTGATTGTATGATTATGATTGTATGATTGTGATTGTATGATTGTGGTTGTGTGATTGTGATTGTATGATTGTGGTTATATGACTCTGATTGTATGATAGTGATTGTATGATTGCGCCTGTGTGATTGCGATAGCATGATTGTGATTGTATTGTTGTGAATGTATGATTGTCATTGTATGATTGTGATTGTATGACTGCGATTGTATGATTGTGATTGTATTATTGTGATTGTATTATTGTGATTGTATTATTGTGATTGAATTATTGTGCTTCTATGATTGTGATTGTATGATTGCGATTGCAGGATTGTGATTGTATGGTGGTGATTGTATGACTGTGACTATATTATTGTGATTGTATGATTGTGATTGTATGATCGTGATTGTATGATTGTGATTGTATGATTGTTTTCGTTTGATTGCGATTGTATGATTGTGATAGTATGATTGTTATTGCATGATTACGATTGCAGGATTGTGCTTTTATGATTGTGGTTGTATGATTGTGACAGTATGATTGCGATTTTATGATTGTGATTCTATGGTTGTGATTGCATGATTATGATTGTATGATTGTGATTGTATGATTCTGATTACATGATTGTGATTATAATTGTGATTGTATGATTGTTAATGTTTGACTGTGGTAGTATGATTGTGATTGTATGATTGTGATTGTATGATTGTGACTGTATTATTGCGATTGTATGATTGTGATTGAATGATTGTGATTCTATGATTGTGATTGTATGATTGTGATTGTATAAGTGCGATTGTATGATTGCGATTTTATGATTGTGATTGTATGATTGTTATTGTATGAATGCCATTGTATGATTGTGATTGTATGATTGTAATTGTATGAATGCCATTGTATGATTGTGATTGTATGATTGTAATTGTATGATTGTGGTTGTATGATTGTGATTGTATGTTTGTGATTGTATGATTGTGATTGTATGATTGTGATTGTATGATTGTGATTGTATGATTGTGATTGTATGATTGTGATTGTATGATTGTGATTGTATGATTGTGATTGTATGATTGTGATTGTATGATTGTTTTTGTATGATTGCGATTGTATGATTGTGATTGAATGATTGTGATTATATTGTGGTGAATGTATTATTGTGATTGTATGGTTGTGATTGTATAATTGCGATTGTATGATCGTGATTGTATGATTGTTTTCGTTTGATTGCGATTGTATGATTGTGATAGTATGATTGTTATTGCATGATTATGATTGCAGGATTGTGCTTGTATGATTGTGATTGTATGTTTGTGACAGTATGATTGCGATTTTATGATTGTGATTCTATGGTTGTGATTGCATGATTATGATTGTATGATTGTGATTGTATGATTCTGATTACATGATTGTGATTATAATTGTGATTGTATGATTGTAATTGTATGACTGTGGTAGTATGATTGTGATTGAATGATTGTGGTCGTATGACTGTGATTAAATGATTGTGATTGTATGATTGTGATTGTATGATTGTGATAGTATGTTTGTTACAGCATGATTGCTATTGCAGGATTATGCTTGTATGATTGTAATTGTATGATTGTGATTGTATGATTGTGATTATATGACTGTGATTGTACGATAGTGATTGCATGATTGCGACTGTATGATTGCGATTGTATTATTGTGATTGTATTATTGCGCTTCTATGATTGTGATTGTATGATTGCAAATGTATGATTGTGATTGTATGATTGTGATTGTATGATTCTGATTTTAAGAGTGTGATTGTATGATTGCGATTGTATGATTGTGATAGTATGATTCTTATTGCATGATTGCGAATGCAGGATTATGCTTGTATGATTGTGATTGTATGATTGTGATTGTATGATTGTGATTGTATGATTGTGACTCTATGATTGTGATTGTATGATTGCGACTGGATGATTGCGATTGTATGATTGTGATTGCATGACTGCTTTTGAATGTTTGTGATTGTATTATTGTGATTGTATGATTGTGATTGTATGACTGTGATTGTATGATTGTGATTTTATGATTGTGACGGTATGACTGTGATTGTATAATTGTGGTCGCATGACTGTGATTGTATGATTGTGATTGTATGATAGTGCTTGTATGATTGGGATAGTATGATTGCGACTGTAGGATTGTGCTTGTATGATTGCAATTGTATGATTGTGATTGTATGATTGTTTTTGGGAGATTGTATTTATATGATTGCGATTGTATGATTGTGATTGAATGATTGTGATTGTATGATTGTGATTGTATGATTGTGATTGTATGAGCGCGATTGTATGATTGCGATTTTATGATTGTGATTGTATGATTGTTGTTGTATGAATGCCATTATATGATTGTGATTGTATGATTGTGATTGTAGGACCGTGACAGTATGTTTGTGATTGTATGATTGTGATTGTATGATAGTGATTGTATGATTGTGATTGTATGATTGTAATTGTATGACTGTGGTAGTATGACTGTGATTGTATGATAGTGATTGTATGATTGCGACTGTATGATTGTGATTGTAGGATTGTGATTGTATGATTGCGACCGTATGATTGCGATTGTATGATTGTGATTGTATTGTTGTGAATGTATGATTGTGATTGTACGATTGTGATTGTATGACTGTGATTGTATGATTGTGGTCGTATGACTGTGATTATATAATTGTGATTGTATGATTGTGATTGTATGATTGTGATAGTATGATTGTTATTGCATGATTGCGATTGCAGGATTATGCTTGTATGATTGTAATTGTATGATTGTGATTGTATGATTGTGATTATATGACTGTGATTATATGATAGTGATTGAATGATTGCGACAATATGATTGCGTTTGCATGATTGTGATTATATTGTTGTGAATGTATGATTGTGATTGTATGATTGTAATTGATGATTGTGATTGTATGATTGTGACTGTATTATTGTGATTTTATGATTGTGTATGGGAGAATGTAAATGTATGATTGCTATCTTACGGGTGTGATTGTATTATTGTGATTGTAATTGTGATTGTATGATTGTGATTGTATGACAGTGGTAGTATGACTGTGATTGTATGATAGTGATTGTATGATTGCGACTGTATGATTGGGATTGTATGATTGTGATTGTATTGTTGTGAATGTATGATTGTGATTGTATGACTGTGATTGTATGATTGTGATTGTACGACTGTGACAGTATGTTTGTGGTTGTATGATTGTGATTGTATGATTGTGATTGTATGATTGTGATTGTATGATTGTGACTGTAGGATTGTGATTGTATGATCGTGATTGTGTGATTGTGATTCTGAGATTGTAATTGCATGGTTGTGATCGTATGACAGTGATTGTATGATTGTGACTGTATTATTGTGATTGTATGATTGTGATTGTGTCAGTGTTTTTGGGAGATCGTATTTATATGATTGCGATTGTATGATTGTGAATGAATGATTGTGATTGTATGATTGTGATTGTATGATTGTGATTGTATGTGTGTGATTGTATGATTGTGACTGTATGAGTGTGACTGTATGATTGTGATAGTATGATTGTGATTGTATGATTGTGATTGTATGATTGTGATTGTATGATTGTGATTGTATGATTGTGATTGTATGATTGCGATTGTATGATTGTGATTGTATGATTGTGATCGTATGATTGTCATCGTAATATTGCGACTGTATGATTTTGATTGTATGATTGTAATTGTATGACTGTGATTGTTTGATTGTGATTGCATGATTGTGATTGTATGATTGTGATTGTATGATTGTGATTGTATGATGGTGACTGTATTATTGTGATTGTGTGACTGTGATTATATGATTGTCATTGTATGATTGTCATTGTACGATTATGATTGTATGATTGTGATTGTATGATTGTATTTGGGAGATTGTATTTGGGAGATTGTAATTGTATGATTGCGATTGTATGATTGTGATTGTATGATTGTGATTGTATGATTGCGATAGTATGATTGCGATAGTATGATTGTGATTGTATGATTGTGATTGTATGATTGTGATTGTATGATTGTGATTGTATGATTGTGATTGCATGCTTGCGATTGTATGATTGTGATTGTATGATTGTGATCGTATGATTGTGATTGTATGATTGTGATTGTATGATTGTGATTGTATGATTGTGATTGTATGATTGTGATTGTATGATTGTGATTGTATGATTGCGATTGTATGATTGTGATTGTATTGTTGTGAATGCATGATTGTGATTGTATGATTGTGGTCGTATGACTGTGATTATATTGTTGTGAATGCATGATTGTGATTGTATGATTGTGGTCGTATGACTGTGATTATATGATTGTGATTGTATGATTGTGATTGTATGATTGTGATAGTATGATTGTTATTGCATGATTGCGATTGCAGGATTATGCTTGTATGATTGTAATTGTATGATTGTGATTGTATGATTGTGATTATATGACTGTGATTATATGATAGTGATTGAATGATTGCGACAGTATGATTGCGTTTGCATGATTGTGATTATATTGTTGTGAATGTATGATTGTGATTGTATGATTGTGATTGTATGACTGCGATTGTATGATTGTGATTGTATTATTGTGATTGTATTATTGTGATTGTATTATTGTGATTGAATTATTGTGCTTCTATGATTGTGATTGTAAGATTGCGATTGCAGGATTGTGATTGTATGATGGTGATTGTATGACTGTGACTATATTATTGTGATTGTATGATTGTGATTGTATGATCGTGATTGTATGATTGTGGTTGTATGATTGTTTTCGTTTGATTGCGATTGTATGATTGTGATAGTATGATTGTGATTGTATGATTGTGATTGTATGTTTGTGATTGTATTATTGCGATTGTATGGTTGTGATTGTATGGTTGCGATTGTATGATCGTGATTGTATGATTGTGATTGTATGATTGTGATTGTATTGTTGTGAATGTATGATTGCGATTGTGTGATTGTGATTGTATGACTGCGATTGTATGATTGTGACTGTATTATTGTGATTGTATGATTGTGATTGTATGATTGTGGTAGTATGACTGTGGTAGTATGACTGTGATTGTATGATTGTGATTGTATGATTGTGACCGTATTATTGTCATTGTATTATTGTGATCGTATGATTGTGATTGTATCAATGTTTTTGGGAGTTTGTATTTATATGATTGCGATTGTATGTTTGTGAATGAATGATTGTGATTGTATGATTGTGATTGTATGAGTGTGATTGTATGATTGCGATTGTATGATCGTGATGGTGTGATTGTTTTTGAATGATTGTGATTGTATGATTGTAATTGTATGATTGTGGTCGTATGACTGTGATTCTATGATTGTGATTGTATGATTGTGATTGTATGATTGTGATTGTATGATTGTGATTGTATGATTGTGATTGTATGATTGTGATTGTATGATTGTGATTGTATGATTGTGATTGTATGATTGTGATTGTATGATTATGATTGTATGATTGTGATTGTATGATTGTGATTGAATGATTGTGATTGCATGATTGTGATTGTATGATTGTGACTGTATTATCGTGATTGTATGATTGTGATTGTATCAATGTTTTTGGGAGATTGTATTTATATGATTGCGATTGTATGATTGTGACTGTATGATTGTAATGGTATGAGTGTGATTGTATGATTGTGATAGTATGATTGTTATTGCATGATTACGATAGCAGGATTGTGCTTGTATGATTGTGATTGTATGATTGTGATTGTATGATTGTGATTGTATGTTTGTGATTGTATTATTGTGATTGTATGGTTGTGATTGTATGGTTGTGATTGTATGGTTGCGATTGTATGATCGTGATTGTATGATTGTGATTGTATGATTATGATTGTATGAGTGTGATTGTATGATTGTGACAGTATGATTGCGATTTTATGATTGTGATTCTATGGTTGTGATTGCATGATTATGATTGTATGATTGTGATTGTATGATTCTGATTACATGATTGTGATTATAATTGTGATTGTATGATTGTAATTGTATGACTGTGGTAGTATGATTGTGATTGTATGATTGTGATTGTATGATTGTGACTGTATTAGTGCGATTGGATGATTGTGATTGAATGATTGTGATTGTATGATTGTGGTTGTATGATTGTGATTGTATAAGTGCGATTGTATGATTGCGATTTTATGATTGTGCTTGTATGATTGTTATTGTATGAATGCCATTGTATGATTGTGATTGTATGATTGTGATTGTATGAATGCCATTGTATGATTGTGATTGTATGATTGTAATTGTATGATTGTGATTGTATGATTGTGATTGTATGATAGTTTTTGTTTGATTGCGATTGTATGATTGTGATTGAATGATTGTGATTATGTTGTTGTGAATGTATTATTGTGATTGTATGGTTGTCATTGTATAACTGCGATTGTATGATCGTGATTGTATGATTGTGATTCTATGATTGTGAATGTATGATTGTGATTGTACGATTGTGATTGTATGATTGTGATTGTATGACTGCGATTGTATGATTGTGATTGTATTATTGTGATTGTATTATTGTGATTGTATTATTGTGATTGAATTATTGTGCTTCTATGATTGTGATTGTATGATTGCGACTGCAGGATTGTGATTGTATGATGGTGATTGTATGAATGTGACTATATTATTGTGATTGTATGATTGTGATTGTATGATCGTGATTGTATGATTGTGATTGTATGATTGTTTTCGTTTGATTGCGATTGTATGATTGTGATAGTATGATTGTTATTGCATGATTACGATTGCAGGATTGTGCTTTTATGATTGTGATTGTATGATTGTGACAGTATGATTGCGATTTTATGATTGTGATTCTATGGTTGTGATTGCATGATTATGATTGTATGATTGTGATTGTATGATTCTGATTACATGATTGTGATTATAATTGTGATTGTATGATTGTAATTGTATGACTGTGGTAGTATGATTGTGATTGTATGATTGTGATTGTATGATTGTGACTGTATTATTGCGATTGTATGATTGTGATTGAATGATTGTGATTGTATGATTGTTATTGTATGAATGCCATTGTATGATTGTGATTGTATGATTGTGATTGTATCAATGTTTTTAGGAGATTGTATTTATATGATTGCGATTGTATGATCGTGATTGTATGATTGTGATTGTATGATTGTGATTGTATGATTGTGATTGTATGATTGTGATTGTATGATTGTGACTGTATGATTGTGATTGTATGATTGCGACTGGATGATTGTAATTGTATGATTGTGATTGCATGACTGCTTTTGAATGTTTGTGATTGTATTATTGTGATTGTATGATTGTGATTGTATGACTGTGATTGTATGATTGTGATTGTATGATTGTGATTGTATGATTGTGATTGTATGATTGTGATTGTATGTTTGTGATTGTATGATTGTGATTGAATGATTGTGATTGTATGATTGTGATTGTATGATTGTGATTGTATGATTGTGATTGTATGATTGTGATTATAATTGTGATTGTATGATTGTAATTGTATGACTGTGGTAGTATGATTGTGATTGTATGATTGTGATTGTATGATAGTGATTGTATGATTGTGACTGTATTATTGCGATTGGATGATTGTGATTGAATGATTGTGATTGTATGATTGTGATTGTATGATTGTGATTGTGTAAGTGCGATTGTATGATTGCGATTTTATGATTGTGATTGTATGATTGTTATTGTATGAATGCCATTGTATGATTGTGATTGTATGATTGTGATTGTATGAATGCCATTGTATGATTGTGATTGTATGATTGTAATTGTATGATAGTGATTGTATGATTGTGATTGTATGTTTGTGATTGTATGATTGTGATTGTATGATTGTGATTGTATTATTGTTTTTGTATGATTGCGATTGTATGATTGTGATTGAATGATTGTGATTATGTTGTTGTGAATGTATTATTGTGATTGTATGGTTGTCATTGTATAACTGCGATTGTATGATCGTGATTGTATGATTGTGATTCTATGATTGTGAATGTATGATCGTGATTGTATGATGGTGATCGTATGATTGTGATTGTATGATTGTGATTGTATGATTGTGATTGTATGATTGTGATTGTATGATTGTGATTGTATGATTGTGATTGTATGATTGTGATTGTATGATTGTGATTGTATGATTGTGATTGTATGATTGTGATTGTATGATTGTGATTGTATGATTGTGGTTGTATGATTGTGGTTGTGTGATTGTGATTGTATGATTGTGGTTATATGACTCTGATTGTATGATAGTGATTGTATGATTGCGCCTGTGTGATTGCGATAGCATGATTGTGATTGTATTGTTGTGAATGTATGATTGTCATTGTATGATTGTGATTGTATGACTGCCATTGTATGATTGTGATTGTATTATTGTGATTGTATTATTGTGATTGTATTATTGTGATTGAATTATTGTGCTTCTATGATTGTGATTGTATGATTGCGATTGCAGGATTGTGATTGTATGGTGGTGATTGTATGACTGTGACTATATTATTGTGATTGTATGATTGTGAATGTATGATCGTGATTGTATGATTGTGATTGTATGATTGTTTTCGTTTGATTGCGACTGTATGATTGCGATTGTATTATTGTGATTGTATTATTGCCCTTCTATGATTGTGATTGTATGATTGCAAATGTATGATTGTGATTGTATGATTGTGATTGTATGATTCTGATTTTATGAGTGTGATTGTATGATTGCGATAGCATGATTGTTATTGCATGATTGCGATTGCAGGATTGTGATTGTATGATGGTGATTGTATGACTGTGACTGTATTATTCTGATTGTATGATTGTGATTGTATTATTGTGATGGAATTATTGTGCTTCTATGATTGTGATTGCGTGATTGTGGTTGCATGATTGTGATTGCAGGATTATGCTTGTACGATTGTAATTGTATGATTGTGATTGTATGATTGTGATTGTATGATTGTGATTGTATGATTGTGATTGTATGATTGTGATTGTATGAATGTGATTGTATGTTTGTGATTGTAAGATTGTGATTGTACGATTGTAATTGTATGACTGTGGTAGTATGACTGTGATTGTATGATTGTGATTGTATGATTGCGAATGTATGATTGTGATTGTGTGATTGTGGTCGTATGGCTGTGATTATATGATTGTGATTGTATGATTGCGATTGTATGATTGTGATAGTATGATTGTTATTGCATGATTGCGAATGCAGGATTATGCTTGTATGATTGTGATTGTATGAGTGTGATTGTATGATTGTGACTGTATGAGTGTGATTGTATGATTGTGATAGTATGATTGTGATTGTATGATTGTGATTGTATCAATGTTTTTAGGAGATTGTATTTATATGATTGCGATTGTATGATCGTGATTGTATGATTGTGATTGTATGATTGTGATTGTATGATTGTGATTGTATGATTGTGACTGTATGATTGTGATTGTATGATTGCGACTGGATGATTGCGATTGTATGATTGTGATTGCATGACTGCGTTTGAATGTTTGTGATTGTATTATTGTGATTGTATGATTGTGATTGTATGACTGTGATTGTATGATTGTTTTTGGGAGATTGTATTTATATGATTGCGATTGTATGATTGTTATTGTATGACTGTGATTGTATGTTTGTGATTGTATTATTGTGATTGTATGGTTGTGATTGTATGATTGCGATTGTATGATTGTGATTGTATGATTGTGATTGTATGACTGTGATTGTATGATTGTGATTGTATGATTGCGACTGTATGATTGGGATTGTATGATTGTGATTGTATTTTTGTGAATGTATGATTGTGATTGTATGACTGTGATTGTATGATTGTGATTGTATGATTGTGACTGTATTATTGTGATTTTATGATTGTGATTGTATCAGTGTTTTTGGGAGATTGTATTTATATGATTGCGAATGTATGATTGTGATTGAATGATTGTGATTGTATGATTGTGATTGTATGATTGTGATTGTATGAGTGCGATTGTATGATTGCGATTTTATGATTGTGATTGTATGATTGTTGTTGTATGAATGCCATTATATGATTGTGATTGTATGATTGTGATTGTAGGACTGTGACAGTATGTTTGTGATTGTATGATTGTGATTGTATGATAGTGATTGTATGATTGTGATTGTATGATTGTGATTGTAGGATTGTGATTGTATGATTGCGACCGTATGATTGCGATTGTATGATTGTGATTGTATTGTTGTGAATGTATGATTGTGATTGTACGATTGTGATTGTATGACTGTGATTGTGTGATTGTGGTCGTATGACTGTGATTATATAATTGTGATTGTATGATTGTGATTGTATGATTGTGATAGTATGATTGTTATTGCATGATTGCGATTGCAGGATTATGCTTGTATGATTGTAATTGTATGATTGTGATTGTATGATTGTGATTATATGACTGTGATTATATGATAGTGATTGAATGATTGCGACAGTATGATTGCGTTTGCATGATTGTGATTATATTGTTGTGAATGTATGATTGTGATTGTATGATTGTAATTGATGATTGTGATTGTATGATTGTGACTGTATTATTGTGATTTTATGATTGTGTATGGGAGAATGTAAATGTATGATTGCCATCTTATGGGTGTGATTGTATTATTGTGATTGTGAGTTTGTGATTCTGAGATTGTAATTGTATGATTGCGATTATATGATCGTGAGGGTATGATTGTTTTTGTATGATTGTGATTGTATGATTGCGTTTGTATGATTGTGATAGTATGATTGCGACTGCAGGATTGAGCTTGTATGATTGTGATTGTATGATTGTGATTGCATGATTGTGATTGTAATTGTGATTGTATGATTGTAATTGTATGACTGTGGTAGTATGTCTGTGATTGTACGATAGTGATTGTATGATTGCGACTGTATGATTGGGATTGTATGATTGTGATTGTATTGTTGTGAATGTATGATTGTGATTGTATGACTGTGATTGTATGATTGTGATTGTATGATTGTGACTGTATTATTGTGATTGTATGTTTGTGATTGTATCAGTGTTTTTGGGAGATCGTATTTATATGATTGCCATTGTATGATTGTGAATGAATGATTGTGATTATATGATTGTGATTGTATGATTGTGATTGTATGAGTGCGATTGTATGATTGCGATTTTATGATTGTGATTGTATGATTGTTGTTGTATGAATGCCATTGTATGATTGTGATTGTATGATTGTGTTTGTAGGATTGTGACAGTATGTTTGCGATTGTATGATTGTGATTGCATGATTGTGATTGTAATTGTGATTGTATGATTGTAATTGTATGACTGTGGTAGTATGACTGCGATTGTATGATAGTGATTGTATGATTGCGACTGTATGATTGGGATTGTATGATTGTGATTGTACTGTTGTGAATGTATGATTGTGATTGTATGACTGTGATTGTATGATTGTGATAGTATGATTGTGATTGTATGATTGTGATTGTATTAAAGTTTTTGGGAGATTGTATTTATATGATTGCGATTGTGTGATTGTTATTGTATGATTGTGATTGTATGTTTATGATTGTATTATTGTGATTGTATGGTTGTGATTGTATGGTTGTGATTGTATGATTGTGATTGTAATTGTGATTGTATGATTGTGATTGTAATTGTGATTGTATGATTGTGATTGTATGACAGTGGTAGTATGACTGTGATTGTATGATAGTGATTGTATGATTGCGACTGTATGATTGGGATTGTATGATTGTGATTGTATTGTTGTGAATGTATGATTGTGATTGTATGACTGTGATTGTACGATTGTGATTGTAGGACTGTGACAGTATGTTTGTGGTTGTATGATTGTGATTGTATGATTGTGATTGTATGATTGTGATTGTATGATTGTGACTGTAGGATTGTGATTGTATGATCGTGATTGTGTGATTGTGATTCTGAGATTGTAATTGCATGGTTGTGATCGTATGACAGTGATTGTATGATTGTGACTGTATTATTGTGATTGTATGATTGTGATTGTGTCAGTGTTTTTGGGAGATCGTATTTATATGATTGCGATTGTATGATTGTGAATGAATGATTGTGATTGTATGATTGTGATTGTATGATTGTGATTGTATGTGTGTGATTGTATGTGTGTGATTGTATGAGTGTGACTGTATGATTGCGATAGTATGATTGTCATTGTATGATTGTGATTGTATGATTGTGATTGTATGATTGTGATTGTATGATTGTGATTGTATGATTGCGATTGTATGATTGCGATTGTATGATTGTGATTGTATGATTGTGATCGTATGATTGTCATCGTAATATTGCGACTGTATGATTTTGATTGTATGATTGGAATTGTATGACTGTGATTGTATGATTGTGATTGCATGATTGTGATTGTATGATTGTGATTGTATGATGGTGACTGTATTATTGTGATTGTGTGACTGTGATTATATGATTGTCATTGTATGATTGTCATTGTACGATTATGATTGTATGATTGTGATTGTATGATTGTATTTGGGAGATTGTATTTGGGAGATTGTAATTGTATGATTGCGATTGTATGATTGTGATTGTATGATTGTGATTGTATGATTGCGATAGTATGATTGCGATAGTATGATTGGGATTGTATGATTGTGATTGTATGATTGTGATTGTATGATTGTGATTGTATGATTGCGATTGTATGATTGTGATTGTATGATTGTGATCGTATGATTGTCATCGTAATATTGCGACTGTATGATTTTGATTGTATGATTGTAATTGTATGACTGTGATTGTATGATTGTGATTGCATGATTGTGATTGTATGATTGTGATTGTATGATTGTGATTGTATGATGGTGACTGTATTATTGTGATTGTATGATTGTGATTGTATGATTGTGATTGTATGATTGTGATTGTATGATTGTGATTGTATGATTGTGATTGTATGATTGTGATTGTATGATTGTGATTGTATGATTGTGATTGTATGATTGTGATTGTATGATTGTGATTGTATGATTGTGATTGTATGATTGTGATTGTATGATTGTGATTGTATGATTGCGATTGTATGATTGTGATTGTATTGTTGTGAATGCATGATTGTGATTGTATGATTGTGGTCGTATGACTGTGATTATATGATTGTGATTGTATGATTGTGATTGTATGATTGTGATAGTATGATTGTTATTGCATGATTGCGATTGCAGGATTATGCTTGTATGATTGTAATTGTATGATTGTGATTTTATGACTGTGATTATATGATAGTGATTGAATGATTGCGACAGTATGATTGCGTTTGCATGATTGTGATTATATTGTTGTGAATGTATGATTGTGATTGTATGATTGTAATTGATGATTGTGATTGTATGATTGTGACTGTATTATTGTGATTTTATGATTGTGTATGGGAGAATGTAAATGTATGATTGCTATCTTATGGGTGTGATTGTATTATTGTGATTGTGAGTTTGTGATTCTGAGATTGTAATTGTATGATTGCGATTGTATGATCGCGAGGGTATGATTGTTTTTGTATGATTGTGATTGTATGATTGCGTTTGTATGATTGTGATAGTATGATTGCGACTGCAGGATTGAGCTTGTATGATTGCAATTGTATGATTGTGATTGTATGATTGTGATTGCATGATTGTGATTGTAATTGTGATTGTATGATTGTAATTGTATGACTGTGGTAGTATGACTGTGATTGTACGATAGTGATTGTATGATTGCGACTGTATGATTGGGATTGTATGATTGTGATTGTATGATTGTGATTGTATGAGTGCGATTGTATGATTGCGATTTTATGATTGTGATTGTATGATTGTTGTTGTATGAATGCCATTGTATGATTGTGATTGTATGATTGTGATTGTATGATTGTGATCGTATGATTGTCATCGTAATATTGCGACTGTATGATTTTGATTGTATGATTGTAATTGTATGACTGTGATTGTATGATTGTGATTGCATGATTGTGATTGTATGATTGTGATTGTATGATTGTGATTGTATGATTGTGATTGTATGTGTGTGATTGTATGATTGTGACTGTATGAGTGTGACTGTATGATTGTGATAGTATGATTGTGATTGTATGATTGTGATTGTATGATTGTGATTGTATGATTGTGATTGTATGATTGTGATTGTATGATTGCGATTGTATGATTGTGATTGTATGATTGTGATCGTATGATTGTCATCGTAATATTGCGACTGTATGATTTTGATTGTATGATTGTAATTGTATGACTGTGATTGTATGATTGTGATTGCATGATTGTGATTGTATGATTGTGATTGTATGATTGTGATTGTATGATGGTGACTGTATTATTGTGATTGTGTGACTGTGATTATATGATTGTCATTGTATGATTGTCATTGTACGATTATGATTGTATGATTGTGATTGTATGATTGTATTTGGGGGATTGTATTTGGGAGATTGTAATTGTATGATTGCGATTGTATGATTGTGATTGTATGATTGTGATTGTGTGATTGCGATAGTATGATTGCGATAGTATGATTGTGATTGTATGATTGTGATTGTATGATTGTGGTTGTATGATTGTGATTGTATGATTGTGATAGTATGATTGTTATTGCATGATTGCGATTGCAGGATTATGCTTGTATGATTGTAATTGTATGATTGTGATTGTATGATTGTGATTATATGACTGTGATTATATGATAGTGATTGAATGATTGCGACAGTATGATTGCGTTTGCATGGTTGTGATTATATTGTTGTGAATGTATGATTGTGATTGTATGATTGTAATTGATGATTGTGATTGTATGATTGTGACTGTATTATTGTGATTTTATGATTGTGTATGGGAGAATGTAAATGTATGATTGCTATCTTATGGGTGTGATTGTATTATTGTGATTGTGAGTTTGTGATTCTGAGATTGTAATTGTATGATTGCGATTGTATGATCGTGAGGGTATGATTGTTTTTGTATGATTGTGATTGTATGATTGCGTTTGTATGATTGTGATAGTATGATTGCGACTGCAGGATTGAGCTTGTATGATTGCAATTGTATGATTGTGATTGTATGATTGTGATTGCATGATTGTGATTGTAATTGTGATTGTATGATTGTAATTGTATGACTGTGGTAGTATGACTGTGATTGTACGATAGTGATTGTATGATTGCGACTGTATGATTGGGATTGTATGATTGTGATTGTATGATTGTGATTGTATGAGTGCGATTGTATGATTGCGATTTTATGATTGTGATTGTATGATTGTTGTTGTATGAATGCCATTGTATGATTGTGATTGTATGATTGTGTTTGTAGGATTGTGACAGTATGTTTGCGATTGTATGATTGTGATTGCATGATTGTGATTGTAATTGTGATTGTATGATTGTAATTGTATGACTGTGGTAGTATGACTGTGATTGTATGATAGTGATTGTATGATTGCGACTGTATGATTGGGATTGTATGATTGTGATTGTATTGTTGTGAATGTATGATTGTGATTGTATGACTGTGATTGTATGATTGTGATTGTAGGACTGTGACAGTATGTTTGTGGTTGTATGATTGTGATTGTATGATTGTGATTGTATGATTGTGATTGTATGATTGTGATTGTATGATTGTGATTGTATGATTGTGATTGTGTGTGTGTGATTGTATGATTGTGACTGTATGAGTGTGACTGTATGATTGTGATAGTATGATTGTGATTGTATGATTGTGATTGTATCAATGTTTTTGGGAGATTGTATTTATATGGTTGCGATTGTATGAGTGCGACTGTATGATTGGGATTGTATGATTGTGATTGTAGGACTGTGACAGTATGTTTGTGGTGGTATTATTGTGATTGTATGGTTGTGATTGTATGGTTGTGATTGTATGATTGCGATTGTATGATCGTGATTGTATGATTCTGATTTTATGAGTGTGATTGTATGATTGCGATAGCATGATTGTTATTGCATGATTGCGATTGCAGGATTGTGATTGCATGATGGCGATTGTATGACTGTGACTGTATAATTGTGATTGTATGATTGTGATTGTATCAATGTTTTTGGGAGATTGTATTTATATGATTGCGATTGTATGATTGTTACTGTATGATTGTGATTGTATGTTTGTGATTGTATTATTGTGATTGTATGGTTGTGATTGTATGGTTGTGATTGTATGGTTGTGATTGCATGATTGTGATTGTATGATTGTGATTGTATGATTGTGATTGTATGACTGTGATTGTATGATTGTGATTATATGATTGTGACCGTATGAGTGTGATTGTATGATTGTGATAGTATGATTGTTATTGTATTATTGTGATTGTATGATTGTGATTGTATGATTGTGATTGTATGATTGTGTTTGTATGATTGTGACTGTATGATTGTGATTGTATGATTGCGACTGGATGATTGCGATTGTATGATTGCGACTGGATGATTGCGATTGTATGATTGTGATTGCATGACTGCTTTTGAATGTTTGTGATTGTATTATTGTGATTGTATGATTGTGATTGTATGACTGTGATTGTATGATTGTGATTTTATGATTGTGACTGTATGACTGTGATTGTATAATTGTGGTCGCATGACTGTGATTGTATGATTGTGATTGTATGATAGTGCTTGTATGATTGGGAGAGTATGATTGCGACTGTAGGATTGTGCTTGTATGATTGCAATTGTATGATTGTGATTGTATGATTGTTTTCGGGAGATTGTATTTATATGATTGCGATTGTATGATTGTGATTGAATGATTGTGATTGTATGATTGTGACTGTATGATTGTAATGGTATGAGTGTGATTGTATGATTGTGATAGTATGATTGTTATTGCATGATTACGATAGCAGGATTGTGCTTGTATGATTGTGATTGTATGATTGTGATTGTATGATTGTGATTGTATATTTGTGATTGTATTATTGTGATTGTATGGTTGCGATTGTATGGTTGTGATTGTATGGTTGCGATTGTATGATCGTGATTGTATGATTGTGATTGTATGATTATGATTGTATGAGTGTGATTGTATGATTGTGACTGTATGAGTGTGATTGTATGTTTGTGATTGTATTATTGTGATTGTATGGCTGTGATTGTATGGTTGTGATTGTATGGTTGCGATTGTATGATCGTGATTGTATGATTGTGATTGTATGATTATGATTGTATGAGTGTGATTGTATGATTGTGATTGTATGATAGTGATTGCATGATTGGGATAGTATGATTGCGACTGTAGGATTGTGCTTGTATGATTGCAATTGTATGATTGTGACTGTATGATTGTAATGGTATGAGTGTGATTGTATGATTGTGATAGTATGATTGTTATTGCATGATTACGATAGCAGGATTGTGCTTGTATGATTGTGATTGTATGATTGTGATTGTATGATTGTGATTGTATGTTTGTGATTGTATTATTGTGATTGTATTATTGTGATTGTATGGTTGTGATTGTATGGTTGCGATTGTATGATCGTGATTGTATGATCGTGATTGTATGATCGTGATTGTATGATCGTGATTGTATGATTGTGATTGTATGATTGCGATTGCAGGATTGTGATTGTATGATGGTGATTGTATGACTGTGACTATATTATTGTGATTGTATGATTGTGATTGTATGATCGTGATTGTATGATTGTGATTGTATGATTGTTTTCGTTTGATTGCGATTGTATGATTGTGATTGTATCAATGTTTTTGGGAGATTGTATTTATATGATTGCGATTGTATGATTGTGATTGAATGATTGTGATTGAATGATTGTGATTGTATGATTGTGATTGAATGATTGTGATTGTATGATTGTGACTGTATGATTGGAATGGTATGAGTGTGATTGTATGATTGTCATAGTATGATTGTAATTGCATGATTACGATAGCAGGATTGTGCTTGTATGATTGTGATTGTATGATTGTGATTGTATGATTGTGATTGTATGTTTGTGATTGTATTATTGTGATTGTATGGTTGTGATTGTATGGTTGCGATTGTATGATCGTGATTGTATGATTGTGATTGTATGATTGTGATTGTATTGTTGTGAATGTATGATTGCGATTGTGTGATTGTGATTGTATGACTGCGATTGTATGATTGTGACTGTATTATTGTGATTGTATGATTGTGATTGTATGATTGTTTTTGGGAGATTGTATTTATATGATTGCGACTGTATGATTGTGATTGTATGATTGTGATTGTATGATTGTGATTGTATGACTGTGGTAGTATGACTGTGGTAGTATGACTGTGATTGTATGATTGTGATTGTATGATTGTGACTGTATTATTGTGATTGTATTATTGTGATCGTATGATTGTGATTGTATCAATGTTTTTGGGAGATTGTATTTATATGATTGCGATTGTATGTTTGTGAATGAATGATTGTGATTGTATGATTGTAATTGTATGATTGTGGTCGTATGACTGTGATTCTATGATTGTGATTGTATGATTGTGATTGTATGATTGTGATTGTATGATTGTGATTGTATAATTGTGATTGTATGATTGTGATTGTATGATTGTGATTGTATGATTGTGATTGTATGATTGTGATTGTATGATTGTGATTGTATGATTATGATTGTATGATTGTGATTGTATGATTGTGATTGAATGATTGTGATTGCATGATTGTGATTGTATGATTGTGACTGTATTATCGTGATTGTATGATTGTGATTGTATCAATGTTTTTGGGAGATTGTATTTATATGATTGCGATTGTATGATTGTGACTGTATGATTGTAATGGTATGAGTGTGATTGTATGATTGTGATAGTATGATTGTTATTGCATGATTACGATAGCAGGATTGTGCTTGTATGATTGTGATTGTATGATTGTGATTGTATGATTGTGATTGTATGTTTGTGATTGTATTATTGTGATTGTATGGTTGTGATTGTATGGTTGTGATTGTATGGTTGCGATTGTATGATCGTGATTGTATGATTGTGATTGTATGATTATGATGGTATGAGTGTGATTGTATGATTGTGACTGTATGCGTGTGATTGTATGATTGTGATTGTATGATTGTGATTGTATCAATGCTTTTAGGAGATTGTATTTATATGATTGCGACTGTATGATTGTGATTGTATGATTGTGATTGTATGATTGTGATTGTATGACTGTGGTAGTACGACTGTGGCAGTATGACTGTGATTGTATGATTGTGACTGTATTATTGTGATTGTATTATTGTGATCGTATGATTGTGATTGTATCAATGTTTTTGGGAGATTGTATTTATATGATTGCGATTGTATGATTGTGAATGAATGATTGTGATTGTATGATTGTGATTGTATGAGTGTGATTGTATGATTGCGATTGTATGATCGTGATGGTGTGATTGTTTTTGAATGATTGTGATTGTATGATTGTAATTGTATGATTGTGGTCGTATGACTGTGATTCTATGATTGTGATTGTATGATTGTGATTGTATGATTGTGATTGTATGATTGTCATTGTATGATTGTGATTGTATGATTGTGATTGTATGATTGTGATTGTATGATTGTGATTGTATGATTACGATTGCAGGATTGTGCGTGTATGATTGTGATTGTATGATTGTGACAGTATGATTGCGATTTTATGATTGTGATTCTATGGTTGTGATTGCATGATTATGATTGTATGATTGTGATTGTATGATTCTGATTACATGATTGTGATTATAATTGTGATTGTATGATTGTAATTGTATGACTGTGGTAGTATGATTGTGATTGTATGATTGTGATTGTATGATTGTGATTGTATGATTGTGACTGTATTAGTGCGATTGGATGATTGTGATTGAATGATTGTGATTGTATGATTGTGGTTGTATGATTGTGATTGTATAAGTGCGATTGTATGATTGCGATTTTATGATTGTGATTGTATGATTGCTATTGTATGAATGCCATTGTATGATTGTGATTGTATGATTGTGATTGTATGAATGCATTGTATGATTGTGATTGTATGATTGTAATTGTATGATTGTGATTGTATGATTGTGATTGTATGTTTGTGATTGTATGATTGTGATTGTATGATTGTGATTGTATGATTGTGATTGTATGATTGTGATTGTATGATTGTTTTCGTTTGATTGCGATTGTATGATTGTGATAGTATGATTGTTATTGCATGATTACGATTGCAGGATTGTGCTTTTATGATTGTGATTGTATGATTGTGACAGTATGATTGCGATTTTATGATTGTGATTCTATGGTTGTGATTGCATGATTATGATTGTATGATTGTGATTGTATGATTCTGATTACATGATTGTGATTATAATTGTGATTGTATGATTGTAATTGTATGACTGTGGTAGTATGATTGTGATTGTATGATTGTGATTGTATGATTGTGACTGTATTATTGCGATTGTATGATTGTGATTGAATGATTGTGATTGTATGATTGTTATTGTGTATGAATGCCATTGTATGATTGTGATTGTATGATTGTGATTGTATCAATGTTTTTAGGAGATTGTATTTATATGATTGCGATTGTATGATCGTGACTGTATGATTGTGATTGTATGATTGTGATTGTATGATTGTGATTGTATGATTGTGACTGTATGATTGTGATTGTATGATTGCGCCTGGATGATTGTAATTGTATGATTGTGATTGCATGACTGCTTTTGAATGTTTGTGATTGTATTATTGTGATTGTATGATTGTGATTGTATGACTGTGATTGTATGATTGTGATTGTATGATTGTGATTGTATGATTGTGATTGTATGATTGTGGTTATATGACTCTGATTGTATGATAGTGATTGTATGATTGCGCCTGTGTGATTGCGATAGCATGATTGTGATTGTATTGTTGTGAATGTATGATTGTCATTGTATGATTGTGATTGTATGACTGCGATTGTATGATTGTGATTGTATTATTGTGATTGTATTATTGTGATTGTATTATTGTGATTGAATTATTGTGCTTCTATGATTGTGATTGTATGATTGCGATTGCAGGATTGTGATTGTATGGTGGTGATTGTATGACTGTGACTATATTATTGTGATTGTATGATTGTGATTGTATGATCGTGATTGTATGATTGTGATTGTATGATTGTTTTCGTTTGATTGCGATTGTATGTTTGTGATAGTATGATTGTTATTGCATGATTACGATTGCAGGATTGTGCTTTTATGATTGTGGTTGTATGATTGTGACAGTATGATTGCGATTTTATGATTGTGATTCTATGGTTGTGATTGCATGATTATGATTGTATGATTGTGATTGTATGATTCTGATTACATGATTGTGACTATAATTGTGATTGTATGATTGTAATTGTTTGACTGTGGTAGTATGATTGTGATTGTATGATTGTGATTGTATGATTGTGATTGTATGATTGTGACTGTATTATTGCGATTGTATGATTGTGATTGAATGATTGTGATTCTATGATTGTGATTGTATGATTGTGATTGTATAAGTGCGATTGTATGATTGCGATTTTATGATTGTGATTGTATGATTGTTATTGTATGAATGCCATTGTATGATTGTGATTGTATGATTGTGATTGTATGAATGCCATTGTATGATTGTGATTGTATGATTGTAATTGTATGATTGTGATTGTATGATTGTGATTGTATGTTTGTGATTGTATGATTGTGATTGTATGATTGTGATTGTATGATTGTGATTGTATGATTGTGATTGTATGATTGTTTTTGTATGATTGCGATTGTATGATTGTGATTGAATGATTGTGATTATATTGTTGTGAATGTATTATTGTGATTGTATGGTTGTGATTGTATAACTGCGATTGTATGATCGTGATTGTATGATTGTGATTGTATGATTGTTTTCGTTTGATTGCGATTGTATGATTGTGATAGTATGATTGTTATTGCATGATTACGATTGCAGGATTGTGCTTGTATGATTGTGATTGTATGTTTGTGACAGTATGATTGCGATTTTATGATTGTGATTCTATGGTTGTGATTGCATGATTATGATTGTATGATTGTGATTGTATGATTCTGATTACATGATTGTGATTATAATTGTGATTGTATGATTGTAATTGTATGACTGTGGTAGTATGATTGTGATTGAATGATTGTGGTCGTATGACTGTGATTAAATGATTGTGATTGTATGATTGTGATTGTATGATTGTGATAGTATGTTTGTTACAGCATGATTGCTATTGCAGGATTATGCTTGTATGATTGTAATTGTATGATTGTGATTGTATGATTGTGATTATATGACTGTGATTGTACGATAGTGATTGCATGATTGCGACTGTATGATTGCGATTGTATTATTGTGATTGTATTATTGCGCTTCTATGATTGTGATTGTATGATTGCAAATGTATGATTGTGATTGTATGATTGTGATTGTATGATTCTGATTTTATGAGTGTGATTGTATGATTGCGATAGCATGATTGTTATTGCATGATTGCGATTGCAGGATTGTGATTGTATGATGGTAATTGTATGACTGTGACTGTATTATTCTGATTGTATGATTGTGATTGTATTATTGTGATGGAATTATTGTGCTTCTATGATTGTGATTGCGTGATTGTGGTTGCATGGTTGTGATTGCAGGATTATGCTTGTACGATTGTAATTGTATGATTGTGATTGTATGATTGTGATTGTATGATTGTGATTGTATGATTGTGATTGTATGAATGTGATTGTATGTTTGTGATTGTAAGATTGTGATTGTACGATTGTAATTGTATGACTGTGGTAGTATGACTGTGATTGTATGATTGTGATTGTATGATTGCGAATGTATGATTGTGATTGTGTGATTGTGGTCGTATGGCTGTGATTATATGATTGTGATTGTATGATTGCGATTGTATGATTGTGATAGTATGATTGTTATTGCATGATTGCGAATGCAGGATTATGCTTGTATGATTGTGATTGTATGATTGTGATTGTATGATTGTGATTGTATGATTGTGGTTGTATGATTATTATTGTATGAGTGTGATTGTATGATTGTGACTGTATGAGTGTGATTGTATGATTGTGATTGTATGATTGTTTTTGGGAGATTGTATTTATATGATTGCGATTGTATGATTGTGATTGAATGATTGTGATTGTATGACTGTGATTGTATGATTGTGATAGTATGATTGTTATTGCATGATTGTGATTGCAGGATTATGCTTGTATGATTGTAATTGTATGATTGTGATTGTATGATTGTGATTATATGACTGTGATTATATGATAGTGATTGAATGATTGCGACAGTATGATTGCGTTTGCATGATTGTGATTATATTGTTGTGAATGTATGATTGTGATTGTATGATTGTAATTGATGATTGTGATTGTATGATTGTGATTGTATGATTGTGGTTGTATGATTGTGATTGTATGATTGTGATCGTATGATTGTCATCGTAATATTGCGACTGTATGATTTTGATTGTATGATTGTAATTGTATGACTGTGATTGTATGATTGTGATTGCATGATTGTGATTGTATGATTGTGATTGTATGATTGTGATTGTATGATGGTGACTGTATTATTGTGATTGTGTGACTGTGATTATATGATTGTCATTGTATGATTGTCATTGTACGATTATGATTGTATGATTGTGATTGTATGATTGTATTTGGGAGATTGTATTTGGGAGATTGTAATTGTATGATTGCGATTGTATGATTGTGATTGTATGATTGTGATTGTATGATTGCGATAGTATGATTGCGATAGTATGATTGTGATTGTATGATTGTGATTGTATGATTGTGATTGTATGAGTGTGATTGTATGATTGTGATTGCATGATTGCGATTGTATGATTGTGATTGTATGATTGTGATCGTATGATTGTGATTGTATGATTGTGATTGTATGATTGTGATTGTATGATTGTGATTGTATGATTGTGATTGTATGATTGTGATTGTATGATTGCGATTGTATGATTGTGATTGTATTGTTGTGAATGCATGATTGTGATTGTATGATTGTGGTCGTATGACTGTGATTATATTGTTGTGAATGCATGATTGTGATTGTATGATTGTGGTCGTATGACTGTGCTTATATGATTGTGATTGTATGATTGTGATTGTATGATTGTGATAGTATGATTGTTATTGCATGATTGCGATTGCAGGATTATGCTTGTATGATTGTAATTGTATGATTGTGATTGTATGATTGTGATTATATGACTGTGATTATATGATAGTGATTGAATGATTGCGACAGTATGATTGCGTTTGCATGATTGTGATTATATTGTTGTGAATGTATGATTGTGATTGTATGATTGTGATTGTATTATTGTGATTGTATTATTGTGATTGTATTATTGTGATTGAATTATTGTGCTTCAATGATTGTGATTGTATGATTGCGATTGCAGGATTGTGATTGTATGATGGTGATTGTATGACTGTGACTATATTATTGTGATTGTATGATTGTGATTGTATGATCGTGATTGTATGATTGTGATTGTATGATTGTTTTCGTTTGATTGCGATTGTATGATTGTGATAGTATGATTGTGATTGTATGATTGTGACAGTATGATTGCGATTTTATGATTGTGATTCTATGGTTGTGATTGCATGATTATGATTGTATGATTGTGATTGTATGATTCTGATTACATGATTGTGATTATAATTGTGATTGTATGATTGTAATTGTATGACTGTGGTAGTATGATTGTGATTGTATGATTGTGATTGTATGATTGTGATTGTATGATTGTGACTGTATTAGTGCGATTGGATGATTGTGATTGAATGATTGTGATTGTATGATTGTGGTTGTATGATTGTGATTGTATAAGTGCGATTGTATGATTGCGATTTTATGATTGTGATTGTATGATTGCTATTGTATGAATGCCATTGTATGATTGTGATTGTATGATTGTGATTGTATGAATGCCATTGTATGATTGTGATTGTATGATTGTAATTGTATGATTGTGATTGTATGATTGTGATTGTATGTTTGTGATTGTATGATTGTGATTGTATGATTGTGATTGTATGATTGTGATTGTATGATTGTGATTGTATGATTGTGATTGTATGATTGTTTTCGTTTGATTGCGATTGTATGATTGTGATAGTATGATTGTTATTGCATGATTACGATTGCAGGATTGTGCTTTTATGATTGTGATTGTATGATTGTGACAGTATGATTGCGATTTTATGATTGTGATTCTATGGTTGTGATTGCATGATTATGATTGTATGATTGTGATTGTATGATTCTGATTACATGATTGTGATTATAATTGTGATTGTATGATTGTAATTGTATGACTGTGGTAGTATGATTGTGATTGTATGATTGTGATTGTATGATTGTGACTGTATTATTGCGATTGTATGATTGTGATTGAATGATTGTGATTGTATGATTGTTATTGTATGAATGCCATTGTATGATTGTGATTGTATGATTGTGATTGTATCAATGTTTTTAGGAGATTGTATTTATATGATTGCGATTGTATGATCGTGACTGTATGATTGTGATTGTATGATTGTGATTGTATGATTGTGATTGTATGATTGTGACTGTATGATTGTGATTGTATGATTGCGGCTGGATGATTGTAATTGTATGATTGTGATTGCATGACTGCTTTTGAATGTTTGTGATTGTATTATTGTGATTGTATGATTGTGATTGTATGACTGTGATTGTATGATTGTGATTGTATGATTGTGATTGTATGATTGTGATTGTATGATTGTGGTTATATGACTCTGATTGTATGATAGTGATTGTATGATTGCGCCTGTGTGATTGCGATAGCATGATTGTGATTGTATTGTTGTGAATGTATGATTGTCATTGTATGATTGTGATTGTATGACTGCGATTGTATGATTGTGATTGTATTATTGTGATTGTATTATTGTGATTGTATTATTGTGATTGAATTATTGTGCTTCTATGATTGTGATTGTATGATTGCGATTGCAGGATTGTGATTGTATGGTGGTGATTGTATGACTGTGACTATATTATTGTGATTGTATGATTGTGATTGTATGATCGTGATTGTATGATTGTGATTGTATGATTGTTTTCGTTTGATTGCGATTGTATGTTTGTGATAGTATGATTGTTATTGCATGATTACGATTGCAGGATTGTGCTTTTATGATTGTGGTTGTATGATTGTGACAGTATGATTGCGATTTTATGATTGTGATTCTATGGTTGTGATTGCATGATTATGATTGTATGATTGTGATTGTATGATTCTGATTACATGATTGTGACTATAATTGTGATTGTATGATTGTAATTGTTTGACTGTGGTAGTATGATTGTGATTGTATGATTGTGATTGTATGATTGTGACTGTATTATTGCGATTGTATGATTGTGATTGAATGATTGTGATTCTATGATTGTGATTGTATGATTGTGATTGTATAAGTGCGATTGTATGATTGCGATTTTATGATTGTGATTGTATGATTGTTATTGTATGAATGCCATTGTATGATTGTGATTGTATGATTGTGATTGTATGAATGCCATTGTATGATTGTGATTGTATGATTGTAATTGTATGATTGTGATTGTATGATTGTGATTGTATGTTTGTGATTGTATGATTGTGATTGTATGATTGTGATTGTATGATTGTGATTGTATGATTGTGATTGTATGTTTGTGATTGTATGATTGTGATTGTATGATTGTGATTGTATGATTGTGATTGTATGATTGTGATTGTATGATTGTTTTCGTTTGATTGCGATTGTATGATTGTGATAGTATGATTGTTATTGCATGATTACGATTGCAGGATTGTGCTTTTATGATTGTGATTGTATGATTGTGACAGTATGATTGCGATTTTATGATTGTGATTCTATGGTTGTGATTGCATGATTATGATTGTATGATTGTGATTGTATGATTCTGATTACATGATTGTGATTATAATTGTGATTGTATGATTGTAATTGTATGACTGTGGTAGTATGATTGTGATTGTATGATTGTGATTGTATGATTGTGACTGTATTATTGCGATTGTATGATTGTGATTGAATGATTGTGATTGTATGATTGTTATTGTATGAATGCCATTGTATGATTGTGATTGTATGATTGTGATTGTATCAATGTTTTTAGGAGATTGTATTTATATGATTGCGATTGTATGATCGTGACTGTATGATTGTGATTGTATGGTTGTGATTGTATGATTGTGATTGTATGATTGTGACTGTATGATTGTGATTGTATGATTGCGCCTGGATGATTGTAATTGTATGATTGTGATTGCATGACTGCTTTTGAATGTTTGTGATTGTATTATTGTGATTGTATGATTGTGATTGTATGACTGTGATTGTATGATTGTGATTGTATGATTGTGATTGTATGATTGTGATTGTATGATTGTGGTTATATGACTCTGATTGTATGATAGTGATTGTATGATTGCGCCTGTGTGATTGCGATAGCATGATTGTGATTGTATTGTTGTGAATGTATGATTGTCATTGTATGATTGTGATTGTATGACTGCGATTGTATGATTGTGATTGTATTATTGTGATTGTATTATTGTGATTGTATTATTGTGATTGAATTATTGTGCTTCTATGATTGTGATTGTATGATTGCGATTGCAGGATTGTGATTGTATGGTGGTGATTGTATGACTGTGACTATATTATTGTGATTGTATGATTGTGATTGTATGATCGTGATTGTATGATTGTGATTGTATGATTGTTTTCGTTTGATTGCGATTGTATGTTTGTGATAGTATGATTGTTATTGCATGATTACGATTGCAGGATTGTGCTTTTATGATTGTGGTTGTATGATTGTGACAGTATGATTGCGATTTTATGATTGTGATTCTATGGTTGTGATTGCATGATTATGATTGTATGATTGTGATTGTATGATTCTGATTACATGATTGTGACTATAATTGTGATTGTATGATTGTAATTGTTTGACTGTGGTAGTATGATTGTGATTGTATGATTGTGATTGTATGATTGTGACTGTATTATTGCGATTGTATGATTGTGATTGAATGATTGTGATTCTATGATTGTGATTGTATGATTGTGATTGTATAAGTGCGATTGTATGATTGCGATTTTATGATTGTGATTGTATGATTGTTATTGTATGAATGCCATTGTATGATTGTGATTGTATGATTGTGATTGTATGAATGCCATTGTATGATTGTGATTGTATGATTGTAATTGTATGATTGTGATTGTATGATTGTGATTGTATGTTTGTGATTGTATGATTGTGATTGTATGATTGTGATTGTATGATTGTGATTGTATGATTGTGATTGTATGATTGTGATTGTATGATTGTGATTGTATGATTGTTTTTGTATGATTGCGATTGTATGATTGTGATTGAATGATTGTGATTATATTGTTGTGAATGTATTACTGTGATTGTATGGTTGTGATTGTATAACTGCGATTGTATGATCGTGATTGTATGATTGTGATTGTATGATTGTTTTCGTTTGATTGCGATTGTATGATTGTGATAGTATGATTGTTATTGCATGATTACGATTGCAGGATTGTGCTTGTATGATTGTGATTGTATGTTTGTGACAGTATGATTGCGATTTTATGATTGTGATTCTATGGTTGTGATTGCATGATTATGATTGTATGATTGTGATTGTATGATTCTGATTACATGATTGTGATTATAATTGTGATTGTATGATTGTAATTGTATGACTGTGGTAGTATGATTGTGATTGAATGATTGTGGTCGTATGACTGTGATTAAATGATTGTGATTGTATGATTGTGATTGTATGATTGTGATAGTATGTTTGTTACAGCATGATTGCTATTGCAGGATTATGCTTGTATGATTGTAATTGTATGATTGTGATTGTATGATTGTGATTATATGACTGTGATTGTACGATAGTGATTGCATGATTGCGACTGTATGATTGCGATTGTATTATTGTGATTGTATTATTGCGCTTCTATGATTGTGATTGTATGATTGCAAATGTATGATTGTGATTGTATGATTGTGATTGTATGATTCTGATTTTATGAGTGTGATTGTATGATTGCGATAGCATGATTGTTATTGCATGATTGCGATTGCAGGATTGTGATTGTATGATGGTAATTGTATGACTGTGACTGTATTATTCTGATTGTATGATTGTGATTGTATTATTGTGATGGAATTATTGTGCTTCTATGATTGTGATTGCGTGATTGTGGTTGCATGATTGTGATTGCAGGATTATGCTTGTACGATTGTAATTGTATGATTGTGATTGTATGATTGTGATTGTATGATTGTGATTGTATGATTGTGATTGTATGAATGTGATTGTATGTTTGTGATTGTAAGATTGTGATTGTACGATTGTAATTGTATGACTGTGGTAGTATGACTGTGATTGTATGATTGTGATTGTATGATTGCGAATGTATGATTGTGATTGTGTGATTGTGGTCGTATGGCTGTGATTATATGATTGTGATTGTATGATTGCGATTGTATGATTGCGATAGTATGATTGTTATTGCATGATTGCGAATGCAGGATTATGCTTGTATGATTGTGATTGTATGATTGTGATTGTATGATTGTGATTGTATGATTGTGGTTGTATGATTATGATTGTATGAGTGTGATTGTATGATTGTGACTGTATGAGTGTGATTGTATGATTGTGATTGTATGATTGTTTTTGGGAGATTGTATTTATATGATTGCGATTGTATGATTGTGATTGAATGATTGTGATTGTATGACTGTGATTGTATGATTGTGATAGTATGATTGTTATTGCATGATTGTGATTGCAGGATTATGCTTGTATGATTGTAATTGTATGATTGTGATTGTATGATTGTGATTATATGACTGTGATTATATGATAGTGATTGAATGATTGCGACAGTATGATTGCGTTTGCATGATTGTGATTATATTGTTGTGAATGTATGATTGTGATTGTATGATTGTAATTGATGATTGTGATTGTATGATTGTGATTGTATGATTGTGGTTGTATGATTGTGATTGTATGATTGTGATTGTATGATTGCGATTGTATGATTGTGATTGTATGATTGTGATCGTATGATTGTCATCGTAATATTGCGACTGTATGATTTTGATTGTATGATTGTAATTGTATGACTGTGATTGTATGATTGTGATTGCATGATTGTGATTGTATGATTGTGATTGTATGATTGTGATTGTATGATGGTGACTGTATTATTGTGATTGTGTGACTGTGATTATATGATTGTCATTGTATGATTGTCATTGTACGATTATGATTGTATGATTGTGATTGTATGATTGTATTTGGGAGATTGTATTTGAGAGATTGTAATTGTATGATTGCGATTGTATGATTGTGATTGTATGATTGTGATTGTATGATTGCGATAGTATGATTGCGATAGTATGATTGTGATTGTATGATTGTGATTGTATGATTGTGATTGTATGAATGTGATTGTATGATTGTGATTGCATGATTGCGATTGTATGATTGTGATTGTATGATTGTGATCGTATGATTGTGATTGTATGATTGTGATTGTATGATTGTGATTGTATGATTGTGATTGTATGATTGTGATTGTATGATTGTGATTGTATGATTGCGATTGTATGATTGTGATTGTATTGTTGTGAATGCATGATTGTGATTGTATGATTGTGGTCGTATGACTGTGATTATATTGTTGTGAATGCATGATTGTGATTGTATGATTGTGGTCGTATGACTGTGCTTATAGGATTGTGATTGTATGATTGTGATTGTATGATTGTGATAGTATGATTGTTATTGCATGATTGCGATTGCAGGATTATGCTTGTATGATTGTAATTGTATGATTGTGATTGTATGATTGTGATTATATGACTGTGATTATATGATAGTGATTGAATGATTGCGACAGTATGATTGCGTTTGCATGATTGTGATTATATTGTTGTGAATGTATGATTGTGATTGTATGATTGTGATTGTATGACTGCGATTGTATGATTGTGATTGTATTATTGTGATTGTATTATTGTGATTGTATTATTGTGATTGAATTATTGTGCTTCAATGATTGTGATTGTATGATTGCGATTGCAGGATTGTGATTGTATGATGGTGATTGTATGACTGTGACTATATTATTGTGATTGTATGATTGTGATTGTATGATCGTGATTGTATGATTGTGATTGTATGATTGTTTTCGTTTGATTGCGATTGTATGATTGTGATAGTATGATTGTGATTGTATGATTGTGATTGTATGTTTGTGATTGTATTATTGTGATTGTATGGTTGTGATTGTATGGTTGCGATTGTATGATCGTGATTGTATGATTGTGATTGTATGATTGTGATTGTATTGTTGTGAATGTATGATTGCGATTGTGTGATTGTGATTGTATGACTGCGATTGTATGATTGTGACTGTATTATTGTGATTGTATGATTGTGATTGTATGATTGTTTTTGGGAGATTGTATTTATATGATTGCGACTGTATGATTGTGATTGTATGATTGTGATTGTATGATTGTGATTGTATGACTGTGGTAGTATGACTGGGGTAGTATGACTGTGATTGTATGATTGTGATTGTATGATTGTGACTGTATTATTGTGACTGTATTATTGTGATCGTATGATTGTGATTGTATCAATGTTTTTGGGAGATTGTATTTATATGATTGCGATTGTATGTTTGTGAATGAATGATTGTGATTGTATGATTGTGATTGTATGAGTGTGATTGTATGATTGCGATTGTATGATCGTGATGGTGTGATTGTTTTTGAATGATTGTGATTGTATGATTGTAATTGTATGATTGTGGTCGTATGACTGTGATTCTATGATTGTGATTGTATGATTGTGATTGTATGATTGTGATTGTATGATTGTGATTGTATGATTGTGATTGTATGATTGTGATTGTATGATTGTGATTGTATGATTGTGATTGTATGATTATGATTGTATGATTGTGATTGTATGATTGTGATTGAATGATTGTGATTGCATGATTGTGATTGTATGATTGTGACTGTATTATCGTGATTGTATGATTGTGATTGTATCAATGTTTTTGGGAGATTGTATTTATATGATTGCGATTGTATGATTGTGACTGTATGATTGTAATGGTATGAGTGTGATTGTATGATTGTGATAGTATGATTGTTATTGCATGATTACGATAGCAGGATTGTGCTTGTATGATTGTGATTGTATGATTGTGATTGTATGTTTGTGATTGTATTATTGTGATTGTATGGTTGTGATTGTATGGTTGTGATTGTATGGTTGCGATTGTATGATCGTGATTGTATGATTGTGATTGTATGATTATGATTGTATGAGTGTGATTGTATGA
This sequence comes from Megachile rotundata, assembly GCF_050947335.1. Lineage (NCBI taxonomy): Eukaryota > Metazoa > Arthropoda > Insecta > Hymenoptera > Megachilidae > Megachile > Megachile rotundata. The sequence continues at coordinate 4,160,071 of NW_027473318.1, read as the reverse complement.
TTGTGACAGTATGATTGCGATTTTATGATTGTGATTCTATGGTTGTGATTGCATGATTATGATTGTATGATTGTGATTGTATGATTCTGATTACATGATTGTGATTATAATTGTGATTGTATGATTGTAATTGTATGACTGTGGTAGTATGATTGTGATTGTATGATTGTGATTGTATGACTGTGATTGTATGATTGTGATTGTATGATTGTGACCGTATGAGTGTGATTGTATGATTGTGATAGTATGATTGTTATTGTATTATTGTGATTGTATGATTGTGATTGTATGATTGTGATTGTATGAATGCCATTGTATGATTGTGATTGTATGATTGTAATTGTATGATTGTGATTGTATGATTGTGATTGTATGTTTGTGATTGTATGATTGTGATTGTATGATTGTGATTGTATGATTGTGATTGTATGATAGTTTTTGTTTGATTGCGATTGTATGATTGTGATTGAATGATTGTGATTATGTTGTTGTGAATGTATTATTGTGATTGTATGGTTGTCATTGTATAACTGCGATTGTATGATCGTGATTGTATGATTGTGATTCTATGATTGTGAATGTATGATTGTGATTGTATGACTGTGATTGTATGATTGTGATTGTATGATTGTGATTGTATGATTGTGATTGTATGTTTGTGATTGTATGATTGTGATTGAATGATTGTGATTGTATGATTGTGATTGTATGATTGTGATTGTATGATTGTGATTGTATGATTGTGATTGTATGATTGTGATTGTATGTTTGTTATAGCATGATTGCGATTGCAGGATTATGCTTGTATGATTGTAATTGTATGATTGTGATTGTATGATTGTGATTATATGACTGTGATTGTACGATAGTGATTGCATGATAGCGACTGTATGATTGCGATTGTATTATTGTGATTGTATTATTGCGCTTCTATGATTGTGATTGTATGATTGCAAATGTATGATTGTGATTGTATGATTGTGATTGTATGATTCTGATTTTATGAGTGTGATTGTATGATTGCGATAGCATGATTGTTACTGCATGATTGCGATTGCAGGATTGTGATTGTATGATGGTGATTGTATGACTGTGACTGTATTATTGTGATTGTATGATTGTGATTGTATTATTGTGATGGAATTATTGTGCTTCTATGATTGTGATTGCATGATTGTGGTTGCATGATTGTGATTGCAGGATTATGCTTGTACGATTGTAATTGTATGATTGTGATTGTATGATTGTGATTGTATGATTGTGATTGTATGATTGTGATTGTATGAATGTGATTGTATGATTGTGATTGTATGATCGTGATTGTATGATTGTGATTGTATGATTGTTTTCGTTTGATTGCGATTGTATGATTGTGATAGTATGATTGTGATTGTATGATTGTGATTGTATGTTTGTGATTGTATTATTGTGATTGTATGGTTGTGATTGTATGGTTGCGATTGTATGATCGTGATTGTATGATTGTGATTGTATGATTGTGATTGTATTGTTGTGAATGTATGATTGCGATTGTGTGATTGTGATTGTATGACTGCGATTGTATGATTGTGACTGTATTATTGTGATTGTATGATTGTGATTGCATGATTGTTTTTGGGAGATTGTATTTATATGATTGCGACTGTATGATTGTGATTGTATGATTGTGATTGTATGATTGTGATTGTATGACTGTGGTAGTATGACTGGGGTAGTATGACTGTGATTGTATGATTGTGATTGTATGATTGTGACTGTATTATTGTGACTGTATTATTGTGATCGTATGATTGTGATTGTATCAATGTTTTTGGGAGATTGTATTTATATGATTGCGATTGTATGTTTGTGAATGAATGATTGTGATTGTATGATTGTGATTGTATGAGTGTGATTGTATGATTGCGATTGTATGATCGTGATGGTGTGATTGTTTTTGAATGATTGTGATTGTATGATTGTAATTGTATGATTGTGGTCGTATGACTGTGATTCTATGATTGTGATTGTATGATTGTGATTGTATGATTGTGATTGTATGATTGTGATTGTATGATTGTGATTGTATGATTGTGATTGTATGATTGTGATTGTATGATTGTGATTGTATGATTGTGATTGTATGATTATGATTGTATGATTGTGATTGTATGATTGTGATTGAATGATTGTGATTGCATGATTGTGATTGTATGATTGTGACTGTATTATCGTGATTGTATGATTGTGATTGTATCAATGTTTTTGGGAGATTGTATTTATATGATTGCGATTGTATGATTGTGACTGTATGATTGTAATGGTATGAGTGTGATTGTATGATTGTGATAGTATGATTGTTATTGCATGATTACGATAGCAGGATTGTGCTTGTATGATTGTGATTGTATGATTGTGATTGTATGTTTGTGATTGTATTATTGTGATTGTATGGTTGTGATTGTATGGTTGTGATTGTATGGTTGCGATTGTATGATCGTGATTGTATGATTGTGATTGTATGATTATGATTGTATGAGTGTGATTGTATGATTGTGACAGTATGATTGCGATTTTATGATTGTGATTCTATGGTTGTGATTGCATGATTATGATTGTATGATTGTGATTGTATGATTCTGATTACATGATTGTGATTATAATTGTGATTGTATGATTGTAATTGTATGACTGTGGTAGTATGATTGTGATTGTATGATTGTGATTGTATGACTGTGATTGTATGATTGTGATTGTATGATTGTGACCGTATGAGTGTGATTGTATGATTGTGATAGTATGATTGTTATTGTATTATTGTGATTGTATGATTGTGATTGTATGATTGTGATTGTATGAATGCCATTGTATGATTGTGATTGTATGATTGTAATTGTATGATTGTGATTGTATGATTGTGATTGTATGTTTGTGATTGTATGATTGTGATTGTATGATTGTGATTGTATGATTGTGATTGTATGATAGTTTTTGTTTGATTGCGATTGTATGATTGTGATTGAATGATTGTGATTATGTTGTTGTGAATGTATTATTGTGATTGTATGGTTGTCATTGTATAACTGCGATTGTATGATCGTGATTGTATGATTGTGATTCTATGATTGTGAATGTATGATTGTGATTGTATGACTGTGATTGTATGATTGTGATTGTATGATTGTGATTGTATGATTGTGATTGTATGTTTGTGATTGTATGATTGTGATTGAATGATTGTGATTGTATGATTGTGATTGTATGATTGTGATTGTATGATTGTGATTGTATGATTGTGATTGTATGATTGTGATTGTATGTTTGTTATAGCATGATTGCGATTGCAGGATTATGCTTGTATGATTGTAATTGTATGATTGTGATTGTATGATTGTGATTATATGACTGTGATTGTACGATAGTGATTGCATGATAGCGACTGTATGATTGCGATTGTATTATTGTGATTGTATTATTGCGCTTCTATGATTGTGATTGTATGATTGCAAATGTATGATTGTGATTGTATGATTGTGATTGTATGATTCTGATTTTATGAGTGTGATTGTATGATTGCGATAGCATGATTGTTACTGCATGATTGCGATTGCAGGATTGTGATTGTATGATGGTGATTGTATGACTGTGACTGTATTATTGTGATTGTATGATTGTGATTGTATTATTGTGATGGAATTATTGTGCTTCTATGATTGTGATTGCATGATTGTGGTTGCATGATTGTGATTGCAGGATTATGCTTGTACGATTGTAATTGTATGATTGTGATTGTATGATTGTGATTGTATGATTGTGATTGTATGATTGTGATTGTATGAATGTGATTGTATGTTTGTGATTGTAAGATTGTGATTGTATGATTGTAATTGTATGACTGTGGTAGTATGACTGTGATTGTATGATTGTGATTGTATGATTGTGACTGTATTATTGTGATTGTATGATTGTGATTGTATCAATGTTTTTGGGAGATTGTATTTATATGATTGCGATTGTATGATTGTGATTGAATGATTGTGATTGTATGATTGTGATTGTATCAGTGTGATTGTATGATTGCAAATGTATGATTGTGATTGTGTGATTGTGGTCGTATGACTGTGATTGTATGATTGTGATTGTATGATTGTTATTGCATGATTACGATTGCAGGATTGTGCTTGTATGATTGTGATTGTATGATTGTGACAGTATGATTGCGATTTTATGATTGTGATTCTATGGTTGTGATTGCATGATTATGATTGTATGATTGTGATTGTATGATTCTGATTACATGATTGTGATTATAATTGTGATTGTATGATTGTAATTGTATGACTGTGGTAGTATGATTGTGATTGTATGATTGTGATTGTATGATTGTGACTGTATTATTGCGATTGGATGATTGTGATTGAATGATTGTGATTGTATGATTGTGATTGTATGTGTGTGATTGTATGATTGTGACTGTATGAGTGTGACTGTATGATTGTGATAGTATGATTGTGATTGTATGATTGTGATTGTATGATTGTGGTTGTATGATTGTGATTGTATGATTGTGATTGTATGATTGCGATTGTATGATTGTGATTGTATGATTGTGATCGTATGATTGTCATCGTAATATTGCGACTGTATGATTTTGATTGTATGATTGTAATTGTATGACTGTGATTGTATGATTGTGATTGCATGATTGTGATTGTATGATTGTGATTGTATGATTGTGATTGTATGATGGTGACTGTATTATTGTGATTGTGTGACTGTGATTATATGATTGTCATTGTATGATTGTCATTGTACGATTATGATTGTATGATTGTGATTGTATGATTGTATTTGGGAGATTGTATTTGGGAGATTGTAATTGTATGATTGCGATTGTATGATTGTGATTGTATGATTGTGATTGTATGATTGCGATAGTATGATTGCGATAGTATGATTGTGATTGTATGATTGTGATTGTATGATTGTGATTGTATGAATGTGATTGTATGATTGTGATTGCATGATTGCGATTGTATGATTGTGATTGTATGATTGTGATCGTATGATTGTGATTGTATGATTGTGATTGTATGATTGTGATTGTATGATTGCGATTGTATGATTGTGATTGTATTGTTGTGAATGCATGATTGTGATTGTATGATTGTGGTCGTATGACTGTGATTATATTGTTGTGAATGCATGATTGTGATTGTATGATTGTGGTCGTATGACTGTGCTTATATGATTGTGATTGTATGATTGTGATTGTATGATTGTGATAGTATGATTGTTATTGCATGATTGCGATTGCAGGATTATGCTTGTATGATTGTAATTGTATGATTGTGATTGTATGATTGTGATTATATGACTGTGATTATATGATAGTGATTGAATGATTGCGACAGTATGATTGCGTTTGCATGATTGTGATTATATTGTTGTGAATGTATGATTGTGATTGTATGATTGTGATTGTATGACTGCGATTGTATGATTGTGATTGTATTATTGTGATTGTATTATTGTGATTGTATTATTGTGATTGAATTATTGTGCTTCAATGATTGTGATTGTATGATTGCGATTGCAGGATTGTGATTGTATGATGGTGATTGTATGACTGTGACTATATTATTGTGATTGTATGATTGTGATTGTATGATCGTGATTGTATGATTGTGATTGTATGATTGTTTTCGTTTGATTGCGATTGTATGATTGTGATAGTATGATTGTGATTGTATGATTGTGATTGTATGTTTGTGATTGTATTATTGTGATTGTATGGTTGTGATTGTATGGTTGCGATTGTATGATCGTGATTGTATGATTGTGATTGTATGATTGTGATTGTATTGTTGTGAATGTATGATTGCGATTGTGTGATTGTGATTGTATGACTGCGATTGTATGATTGTGACTGTATTATTGTGATTGTATGATTGTGATTGTATGATTGTTTTTGGGAGATTGTATTTATATGATTGCGACTGTATGATTGTGATTGTATGATTGTGATTGTATGATTGTGATTGTATGACTGTGGTAGTATGACTGGGGTAGTATGACTGTGATTGTATGATTGTGATTGTATGATTGTGACTGTATTATTGTGACTGTATTATTGTGATCGTATGATTGTGATTGTATCAATGTTTTTGGGAGATTGTATTTATATGATTGCGATTGTATGTTTGTGAATGAATGATTGTGATTGTATGATTGTGATTGTATGAGTGTGATTGTATGATTGCGATTGTATGATCGTGATGGTGTGATTGTTTTTGAATGATTGTGATTGTATGATTGTAATTGTATGATTGTGGTCGTATGACTGTGATTCTATGATTGTGATTGTATGATTGTGATTGTATGATTGTGATTGTATGATTGTGATTGTATGATTGTGATTGTATGATTGTGATTGTATGATTGTGATTGTATGATTGTGATTGTATGATTATGATTGTATGATTGTGATTGTATGATTGTGATTGAATGATTGTGATTGCATGATTGTGATTGTATGATTGTGACTGTATTATCGTGATTGTATGATTGTGATTGTATCAATGTTTTTGGGAGATTGTATTTATATGATTGCGATTGTATGATTGTGACTGTATGATTGTAATGGTATGAGTGTGATTGTATGATTGTGATAGTATGATTGTTATTGCATGATTACGATAGCAGGATTGTGCTTCTATGATTGTGATTGTATGATTGTGATTGTATGATTGTGATTGTATGTTTGTGATTGTATTATTGTGATTGTATGGTTGTGATTGTATGGTTGTGATTGTATGGTTGCGATTGTATGATCGTGATTGTATGATTGTGATTGTATGATTATGATTGTATGAGTGTGATTGTATGATTGTGACAGTATGATTGCGATTTTATGATTGTGATTGTATGATTGTGATTGTATGATTGTGATTGTATGTTTGTGATTGTATGATTGTGATTGTATGATTGTGATTGTATGATTGTGATTGTACGATAGTTTTTGTTTGATTGCGATTGTATGATTGTGATTGAATGATTGTGATTATGTTGTTGTGAATGTATTATTGTGATTGTATGGTTGTCATTGTATAACTGCGATTGTATGATCGTGATTCTATGATTGTGATTCTATGATTGTGAATGTATGATTGTGATTGTATGACTGTGATTGTATGATTGTGATTGTATGATTGTGATTGTATGATTGTGATTGTATGTTTGTGATTGTATGATTGTGATTGAATGATTGTGATTGTATGATTGTGATTGTATGATTGTGATTGTATGATTGTGATTGTATGATTGTGATTGTATGATTGTGATTGTATGTTTGTTATAGCATGATTGCGATTGCAGGATTATGCTTGTATGATTGTAATTGTATGATTGTGATTGTATGATTGTGATTATATGACTGTGATTGTACGATAGTGATTGCATGATAGCGACTGTATGATTGCGATTGTATTATTGTGATTGTATTATTGCGCTTCTATGATTGTGATTGTATGATTGCAAATGTATGATTGTGATTGTATGATTGTGATTGTATGATTCTGATTTTATGAGTGTGATTGTATGATTGCGATAGCATGATTGTTACTGCATGATTGCGATTGCAGGATTGTGATTGTATGATGGTGATTGTATGACTGTGACTGTATTATTGTGATTGTATGATTGTGATTGTATTATTGTGATGGAATTATTGTGCTTCTATGATTGTGATTGCATGATTGTGGTTGCATGATTGTGATTGCAGGATTATGCTTGTACGATTGTAATTGTATGATTGTGATTGTATGATTGTGATTGTATGATTGTGATTGTATGAATGTGATTGTATGTTTGTTATAGCATGATTGCGATTGCAGGATTATGCTTGTATGATTGTAATTGTATGATTGTGATTGTATGGTTGTGATTATATGACTGTGATTGTACGATAGTGATTGCATGATAGCGACTGTATGATTGCGATTGTATTATTGTGATTGTATTATTGCGCTTCTATGATTGTGATTGTATGATTGCAAATGTATGATTGTGATTGTATGATTGTGATTGTATGATTGTGATTGTATGATTCTGATTTTATGAGTGTGATTGTGTGATTGCGATAGCATGATTGTTACTGCATGATTGCGATTGCAGTATTGTGATTGTATGATGGTGATTGTATGACTGTGACTGTATTACTGTGATTGTATGATTGTGATTGTATTATTGTGATGGAATTATTGTGCTTCTATGATTGTGATTGTATGATTGTGGTTGCATAATTGTGATTGCAGGATTATGCTTGTACGATTGTAATTGTATGATTGTGATTGTATGATTGTGATTGTATGATTGTGATTGTATGATTGTGATTGTATGATTGTGATTGTATGATTGTGATTGTATGATTGTGATTGTATGATTGTGATTATTTGACTCTGATTGTATGATTGTGATTGTATGGTTGTGATTGTATGGTTGTGATTGTATGATTGTGATTGTATTATTGTGATTGAATTATTGTGCTCCTATGATTGTGATTGTATGATTGCGAATGTATGATTGTGATTGTATGATTGTATTTGAATGATTGTGATTGTATGATTGTGACTGTATTATTGTGATTTTATGATTGTGTATGGGAGATTGTAAATGTATGATTGCTATTTTATGGGTGTGATTGTATTATTGTGATTGTGAGTTTGTGATTCTGAGATTGTAATTGTGTGATTGCGATTGTATGATCGTTATGGTATGATTGTTTTTGAATGATTGTGATTGTATGATTGTAATTGTAAGATTGTGGTCGTATGACTGTGATTGTATGATTGTGATTGTATGATTGTGGTCGTATGACTGTGATTATATGATTGTGATTGTATGATTGCGATTGCATGATTGTGATGGTATGATTGTTATTGCATGATTGCGTTTGCAGGATTATGCTTGTATGATTGTAATTGTATGATTGTGATTATATGACTGTCATTGTATGATAGTGATTGAATGATTGCGGCTGTATGATTGCGATTGCATGATTGTGATTATATTGTTGTGAATATATGATTGCGATTGTATGATCGTGATGGTATGATTGTTTTTGAATGATTGGGATTGTATGATTGTGATTGTATGTTTGTGATTGTATGATTGTGATTGTATGATAGTGATTGTATGATTGGGATAGTATGATTGCGACTGTAGGATTGTGCTTGTATGATTGCAACTGTATGATTGTGACTGTATGATTGTAATGGTATGAGTGTGATTGTATGATTGTGATAGTATGATTGTTATTGCATGATTACGATAGCAGGATTGTGCTTGTATGATTGTGATTGTATGATTGTGATTGTATGATTGTGATTGTATGTTTGTGATTGTATTATTGTGATTGTATTATTGTGATTGTATGGTTGGGATTGTATGGTTGCGATTGTATGATCGTGATTGTATGATCGTGATTGTATGATCGTGATTGTATGATCGTGATTGTATGATCGTGATTGTATGATCGTGATTGTATGATCGTGATTGTATGATCGTGATTGTATGATCGTGATTGTATGATCGTGATTGTATGATCGTGATTGTATGATCGTGATTGTATGATTGTGATTGTATGATTGTGATTGTATAAGTGCGATTGTATGATTGCGATTTCATGATTGTGATTGTATGATTGTTATTGTATGAATGCCATTGTATGATTATGATTGTATGAGTGTGATTGTATGATTGTGACTGTATGAGAGTGATTGTATGATTGTGATAGTATGATTGTGATAGTATGATTGTGATTGTATGATTGTGATTGTATCAATGTTTTTAGGAGATTGTATTTATATGATTGCGATTGTATGATCGTGATTGTATGATTGTGATTGTATGATTGTGATTGTATGATTGTGACTGTATGATTGTGATTGTACGATTGCGACTGGATGATTGCGATTTTATGATTGTGATTGCATGACTGCTTTTGAATGTTTGTGATTGTATTATTGTGATTGTATGATTGTGATTGTATGACTGTGATTGTATGATTGTGATTTTATGATTGTGACTGTATGACTGTGATTGTATAATTGTGGTCGCATGACTGTGATTGTATGATTGTGATTGTATGATAGTGCTTGTATGATTGGGATAGTATGATTGCGACTGTAGGATTGTGCTTGTATGATTGCAATTGTATGATTGTGATTGTATGATTGTTTTTGGGAGATTGTATTTATATGATTGCGATTGTATGATTGTGATTGAATGATTCCGATTGTATGAGTGTGATTGTATGATTGTGATTGTATGATTGTGATTGTATCAATGTTTTTGGGAGATTGTATTTATATGATTGCGATTGTATGATTGTTATTGTATGACTGTGATTGTATGTTTGTGATTGTATTATTGTGATTGTATGGTTGTGATTGTATGATTGCGATTGTATGATTGTGATTGTATGATTGTGATTGTATGACTGTGATTGTATCAATGTTTTTGGGAGATTGTATTTATATGATTGCGATTGTGTGATTGTTATTGTATGATTGTGATTGTATGTTTATGATTGTATTATTGTGATTGTATGGTTGTGATTGTATGGTTGTGATTGTATGATTGTGATTGTAATTGTGATTGTATGATTGTGATTGTAATTGTGATTGTATGATTGTGATTGTAATTGTGATTGTATGATTGTGATTGTAATTGTGATTGTATGATTGTGATTGTATGACAGTGGTAGTATGACTGTGATTGTATGATAGTGATTGTATGATTGCGACTGTATGATTGGGATTGTATGATTGTGATTTTATTGTTGTGAATGTATGATTGTGATTGTATGACTGTGATTGTACGATTGTGATTGTAGGACTGTGACAGTATGTTTGTGGTTGTATGATTGTAATTGTATGATTGTGATTGTATGATTGTGATTGTATGATTGTGACTGTAGGATTGTGATTGTATGATCGTGATTGTGTGATTGTGATTCTGAGATTGTAATTGCATGGTTGTGATCGTATGACAGTGATTGTATGATTGTGACTGTATTATTGTGATTGTATGATTGTGATTGTGTCAGTGTTTTTGGGAGATCGTATTTATATGATTGCGATTGTATGATTGTGAATGAATGATTGTGATTGTATGATTGTGATTGTATGATTGTGATTGTATGTGTGTGATTGTATGATTGTGACTGTATGAGTGTGACTGTATGATTGTGATAGTATGATTGTGATTGTATGATTGTGATTGTATGATTGTGATTGTATGATTGTGATTGTATGATTGTGATTGTATGATTGCGATTGTATGATTGTGATTGTATGATTGTGATCGTATGATTGTCATCGTAATATTGCGACTGTATGATTTTGATTGTATGATTGGAATTGTATGACTGTGATTGTATGATTGTGATTGCATGATTGTGATTGTATGATTGTGATTGTATGATTGTGATTGTATGATGGTGACTGTATTATTGTGATTGTGTGACTGTGATTATATGATTGTCATTGTATGATTGTCATTGTACGATTATGATTGTATGATTGTGATTGTATGATTGTATTTGGGAGATTGTATTTGGGAGATTGTATTTGGGAGATTGTAATTGTATGATTGCGATTGTATGATTGTGATTGTATGATTGTGATTGTATGATTGCGATAGTATGATTGCGATAGTATGATTGTGATTGTATGATTGTGATTGTATGATTGTGATTGTATGATTGTGATTGTATGATTGTGATTGTATGATTGCGATTGTATGATTGTGATTGTATGATTGTGATCGTATGATTGTCATCGTAATATTGCGACTGTATGATTTTGATTGTATGATTGTAATTGTATGACCGTGATTGTATGATTGTGATTGCATGATTGTGATTGTATGATTGTGATTGTATGAATGTGATTGTATGATGGTGATAGTATGATTGTTATTGCATGATTGCGATTGCAGGATTATGCTTGTATGATTGTAATTGTATGATTGTGATTGTATGATTGTGATTATATGACTGTGATTATATGATAGTGATTGAATGATTGCGACAGTATGATTGCGTTTGCATGATTGTGATTATATTGTTGTGAATGTATGATTGTGATTGTATGATTGTAATTGATGATTGTGATTGTATGATTGTGACTGTATTATTGTGATTTTATGATTGTGTATGGGAGAATGTAAATGTATGATTGCTATCTTATGGGTGTGATTGTATTATTGTGATTGTGAGTTTGTGATTCTGAGATTGTAATTGTATGATTGCGATTATATGATCGTGAGGGTATGATTGTTTTTGTATGATTGTGATTGTATGATTGCGTTTGTATGATTGTGATAGTATGATTGCGACTGCAGGATTGAGCTTGTATGATTGTGATTGTATGATTGTGATTGCATGATTGTGATTGTAATTGTGATTGTATGATTGTAATTGTATGACTGTGGTAGTATGACTGTGATTGTACGATAGTGATTGTATGATTGCGACTGTATGATTGGGATTGTATGATTGTGATTGTATTGTTGTGAATGTATGATTGTGATTGTATGACTGTGATTGTATGATTGTGATTGTATGATTGTGACTGTATTATTGTGATTGTATGATTGTGATTGTATCAGTGTTTTTGGGAGATCGTATTTATATGATTGCCATTGTATGATTGTGAATGAATGATTGTGATTATATGATTGTGATTGTATGATTGTGATTGTATGAGTGCGATTGTATGATTGCGATTTTATGATTGTGATTGTATGATTGTTGTTGTATGAATGCCATTGTATGATTGTGATTGTATGATTGTGTTTGTAGGATTGTGACAGTATGTTTGCGATTGTATGATTGTGATTGCATGATTGTGATTGTAATTGTATGACTGTGGTAGCATGACTGTGATTGTATGATAGTGATTGTATGATTGCGACTGTATGATTGGGATTGTATGATTGTGATTGTATTGTTGTGAATGTATGATTGTGATTGTATGACTGTGATTGTATGATTGTGATAGTATGATTGTGATTGTATGATTGTGATTGTATCAATGTCTTTGGGAGATTGTATTTATATGATTGCGATTGTGTGATTGTTATTGTATGATTGTGATTGTATGTTTATGATTGTATTATTGTGATTGAATGGTTGTGATTGTATGGTTGTGATTGTATGATTGTGATTGTAATTGTGATTGTATGATTGTGATTGTAATTGTGATTGTATGATTGTGATTGTATGACAGTGGTAGTATGACTGTGATTGTATGATAGTGATTGTATGATTGCGACTGTATGATTGGGATTGTATGATTGTGATTGTATTGTTGTGAATGTATGATTGTGATTGTATGACTGTGATTGTATGATTGTGATTGTAGGACTGTGACAGTATGTTTGTGGTTGTATGATTGTGATTGTATGATTGTGATTGTATGATTGTGATTGTATGATTGTGACTGTAGGATTGTGATTGTATGATCCTGATTGTGTGATTGTGATTCTGAGATTGTAATTGCATGGTTGTGATCGTATGTCGGTGATTGTATGATTGTGACTGTATTATTGTGATTGTATGATTGTGATTGTGTCAGTGTTTTTGGGAGATCGTATTTATATGATTGCGATTGTATGATTGTGAATGAATGATTGTGATTGTATGATTGTGATTGTATGATTGTGATTGTATGTGTGTGATTGTATGATTGTGACTGTATGAGTGTGACTGTATGATTGTGATAGTATGATTGTGATTGTATGATTGTGATTGTATGATTGTGATTGTATGATTGTGATTGTATGATTGTGATTGTATGATTGCGATTGTATGATTGTGATTGTATGATTGTGATTGTATGATTGTGATTGTATGATTGCGATTGTATGATTGTGATTGTATGATTCTGATTTTATGAGTGTGATTGTATGATTGTGGTTGCATGATTGTGATTGCAGGATTATGCTTGTACGATTGTAATTGTATGATTGTGATTGTATGATTGTGATTGTATGATTGTGATTGTATGATTGTGATTGTATGATTGTGATTGTATGAATGTGATTGTATGTTTGTGATTGTAAGATTGTGATTGTACGATTGTAATTGTATGACTGTGGTAGTATGACTGTGATTGTATGATTGTGATTGTATGATTGCGAATGTATGATTGTGATTGTGTGATTGTGGTCGTATGGCTGTGATTATATGATTGTGATTGTATGATTGCGATTGTATGATTGTGATAGTATGATTGTTATTGCATGATTGCGAATGCAGGATTATGCTTGTATGATTGTGATTGTATGATTGTGATTGTATGATTGTGATTGTATGATTATGATTGTATGGGTGTGATTGTATGATTGTGACTGTATGAGTGTGATTGTATGATTGTGATAGTATGATTGTGATTGTATGATTGTGATTGTATCAATGTTTTTAGGAAATTGTATTTATATGATTGCGATTGTATGATCGTGATTGTATGATTGTGATTGTATGATTGTGATTGTATGATTGTGATTGTATGATTGTGACTGTATGATTGTGATTGTATGATTGCGACTGGATGATTGCGATTGTATGATTGTGATTGCATGACTGCTTTTGAATGTTTGTGATTGTATTATTGTGATTGTATGATTGTGATTGTATGACTGTGATTGTATGATTGTGATTTTATGATTGTGACTGTATGACTGTGATTGTATAATTGTGGTCGCATGACTGTGATTGTATGATTGTGATTGTATGATAGTGCTTGTATGATTGGGAGCGTATGATTGCGACTGTAGGATTGTGCTTGTATGATTGCAATTGTATGATTGTGATTGTATGATTGTTTTCGGGAGATTGTATTTATATGATTGCGATTGTATGATTGTGATTGAATGATTGTGATTGTATGATTGTGACTGTATGATTGTAATGGTATGAGTGTGATTGTATGATTGTGATAGTATGATTGTTATTGCATGATTACGATAGCAGGATTGTGCTTGTATGATTGTGATTGTATGATTGTGATTGTATGATTGTGATTGTATATTTGTGATTGTATTATTGTGATTGTATGGTTGCGATTGTATGGTTGTGATTGTATGGTTGCGATTGTATGATCGTGATTGTATGATTGTGATTGTATGATTATGATTGTATGAGTGTGATTGTATGATTGTGACTGTATGAGTGTGATTGTATGTTTGTGATTGTATTATTGTGATTGTATGGCTGTGATTGTATGGTTGTGATTGTATGGTTGCGATTGTATGATCGTGATTGTATGATTGTGATTGTATGATTATGATTGTATGAGTGTGATTGTATGATTGTGATTGTATGATAGTGATTGCATGATTGGGATAGTATGATTGCGACTGTAGGATTGTGCTTGTATGATTGCAATTGTATGATTGTGACTGTATGATTGTAATGGTATGAGTGTGATTGTATGATTGTGATAGTATGATTGTTATTGCATGATTACGATAGCAGGATTGTGCTTGTATGATTGTGATTGTATGATTGTGATTGTATGATTGTGATTGTATGTTTGTGATTGTATTATTGTGATTGTATTATTGTGATTGTATGGTTGTGATTGTATGGTTGCGATTGTATGATCGTGATTGTATGATCGTGATTGTATGATCGTGATTGTATGATCGTGATTGTATGATCGTGATTGTATGATCGTGATTGTATGATCGTGATTGTATGATCGTGATTGTATGATCGTGATTGTATGATCGTGATTGTATGATCGTGATTGTATGATCGTGATTGTATGATCGTGATTGTATGATCGTGATTGTATGATCGTGATTGTATGATTGTGATTGTATGATTGTGATTGTATGATTGTGGTTGTATGATTGTGATTGCATGATTGTGGTTGTATGACTCTGATTGTATGATAGTGATTGTATGACTCTGATTGTATGATAGTGGTTGTATGATTGCGCCTGTGTGATTGCGATAGTATGATTGTGATTGGATTGTTGTGAATGTATGATTGTGATTGTATGATTGTGATTGTATGACTGCGATTGTATGATTGTGATTGTATTATTGTGATTGTATTATTGTGATTGTATTATTGTGATTGAATTATTGTGCTTCTATGATTGTGATTGTATGATTGCGATTGCAGGATTGTGATTGTATGATGGTGATTGTATGACTGTGACTATATTATTGTGATTGTATGATTGTGATTGTATGATCGTGATTGTATGATTGTGATTGTATGATTGTTTTCGTTTGATTGCGATTGTATGATTGTGATAGTATGATTGTTATTGCATGATTACGATTGCAGGATTGTGCTTGTATGATTGTGATTGTATGATTGTGACAGTATGATTGCGATTTTATGATTGTGATTCTATGGTTGTGATTGCATGATTATGATTGTATGATTGTGATTGTATGATTTTGATTACATAATTGTGATTATAATTGTGATTGTATGATTGTAATTGTATGACTGTGGTAGTATGATTGTGATTGTATGATTGTGATTGTATGATTGTGACTGTATTATTGTGATTGTATGATTGTGATTGTATCAATGTTTTTGGGAGATTGTATTTATATGATTGCGATTGTATGATTGTGATTGAATGATTGTGATTGAATGATTGTGATTGTATGATTGTGATTGAATGATTGTGATTGTATGATTGTGACTGTATGATTGGAATGGTATGAGTGTGATTGTATGATTGTCATAGTATGATTGTAATTGCATGATTACGATAGCAGGATTGTGCTTGTATGATTGTGATTGTATGATTGTGATTGTATGATTGTGATTGTATGTTTGTGATTGTATTATTGTGATTGTATGGTTGTGATTGTATGGTTGCGATTGTATGATCGTGATTGTATGATTGTGATTGTATGATTGTGATTGTATTGTTGTGAATGTATGATTGCGATTGTGTGATTGTGATTGTATGACTGCGATTGTATGATTGTGACTGTATTATTGTGATTGTATGATTGTGATTGTATGATTGTTTTTGGGAGATTGTATTTATATGATTGCGACTGTATGATTGTGATTGTATGATTGTGATTGTATGATTGTGATTGTATGACTGTGGTAGTATGACTGTGGTAGTATGACTGTGATTGTATGATTGTGATTGTATGATTGTGACTGTATTATTGTGATTGTATTATTGTGATCGTATGATTGTGATTGTATCAATGTTTTTGGGAGATTGTATTTATATGATTGCGATTGTATGTTTGTGAATGAATGATTGTGATTGTATGATTGTAATTGTATGATTGTGGTCGTATGACTGTGATTCTATGATTGTGATTGTATGATTGTGATTGTATGATTGTGATTGTATGATTGTGATTGTATGATTGTGATTGTATGATTGTGATTGTATGATTGTGATTGTATGATTGTGATTGTATGATTGTGATTGTATGATTGTGATTGTATGATTATGATTGTATGATTGTGATTGTATGATTGTGATTGAATGATTGTGATTGCATGATTGTGATTGTATGATTGTGACTGTATTATCGTGATTGTATGATTGTGATTGTATCAATGTTTTTGGGAGATTGTATTTATATGATTGCGATTGTATGATTGTGACTGTATGATTGTAATGGTATGAGTGTGATTGTATGATTGTGATAGTATGATTGTTATTGCATGATTACGATAGCAGGATTGTGCTTGTATGATTGTGATTGTATGATTGTGATTGTATGTTTGTGATTGTATTATTGTGATTGTATGGTTGTGATTGTATGGTTGTGATTGTATGGTTGCGATTGTATGATCGTGATTGTATGATTGTGATTGTATGATTATGATTGTATGAGTGTGATTGTATGATTGTGACTGTATGCGTGTGATTGTATGATTGTGATTGTATGATTGTGATTGTATCAATGTTTTTAGGAGATTGTATGTATATGATTGCGACTGTATGATGGTGATTGTATGATTGTGATTGTATGGTTGTGATTGTATGACTGTGGTAGTACGACTGTGGCAGTATGACTGTGATTGTATGATTGTGACTGTATTATTGTGATTGTATTATTGTGATCGTATGATTGTGATTGTATCAATGTTTTTGGGAGATTGTATTTATATGATTGCGATTGTATGATTGTGAATGAATGATTGTGATTGTATGATTGTGATTGTATGAGTGTGATTGTATGATTGCGATTGTATGATCGTGATGGTGTGATTGTTTTTGAATGATTGTGATTGTATGATTGTAATTGTATGATTGTGGTCGTATGACTGTGATTCTATGATTGTGATTGTATGATTGTGATTGTATGATTGTGATTGTATGATTGTGATTGTATGATTGTGATTGTATGATTGTGATTGTATGATTGTGATTGTATGATTGTGATTGTATGATTGTGATTGTATGATTGTGATTGTATGATTGTGATTGTATGATTGTGATTGTATGATTGTGAATGTATGATTGTGATTGAATGATTGTGATTGTATGATTGTGATTGTATGATTGTGATTGTATGATTGTGATTGTATGATTGTGATTGTATGATTGTGATTGTATGATTGTGATTGTATGATTGTGGTTGTATGATTGTGATTGTATGATTGTGGTTATATGACTCTGATTGTATGATAGTGATTGTATGATTGCGCCTGTGTGATTGCTATAGTATGATTGTGATTGGATTGTTGTGAATATATGATTGTGATTGTATGATTGTGATTGTATGACTGCGATTGTATGATTGTGATTGTATTATTGTGATTGTATTATTGTGATTGTATTATTGTGATTGAATTATTGTTCTTCTATGATTGTGATTGTATGATTGCGATTGCAGAATTGTGATTGTATGATGGTGATTGTATGACTGTGACTATATTATTGTGATTGTATGATTGTGATTGTATGATCGTGATTGTATGATTGTGATTGTATGATTGTTTTCGTTTGATTGCGGTTGTATGATTGTGATAGTATGATTGTTATTGCATGATTACGATTGCAGGATTGTGCTTGTATGATTGTGATTGTATGATTGTGACAGTATGATTGCGATTTTATGATTGTGATTCTATGGTTGTGATTGCATGATTATGATTGTATGATTGTGATTGTATGATTCTGATTACATGATTGTGATTATAATTGTGATTGTATGATTGTAATTGTATGACTGTGGTAGTATGATTGTGATTGTATGATTGTGATTGTATGATTGTGACTGTATTAGTGCGATTGGATGATTGTGATTGAATGATTGTGATTGTATGATTGTGGTTGTATGATTGTGATTGTATAAGTGCGATTGTATGATTGCGATTTTATGATTGTGATTGTATGATTGCTATTGTATGAATGCCATTGTATGATTGTGATTGTATGATTGTGATTGTATGAATGCCATTGTATGATTGTGATTGTATGATTGTAATTGTATGATTGTGATTGTATGATTGTGATTGTATGTTTGTGATTGTATGATTGTGATTGTATGATTGTGATTGTATGATTGTGATTGTATGATTGTGATTGTATGATTGTGATTGCATGATTGTGATTGTATGATTGTGATTGTATGATTGTGGTTGTGTGATTGTGATTGTATGATTGTGGTTATATGACTCTGATTGTATGATAGTGATTGTATGATTGCGCCTGTGTGATTGCGATAGCATGATTGTGATTGTATTGTTGTGAATGTATGACTGTGATTGTATGATTGTGATTGTATGACTGCGATTGTATGATTGTGATTGTATTATTGTGATTGTATTATTGTGATTGTATTATTGTGATTGAATTATTGTGCTTCTATGATTGTGATTGTATGATTGCGATTGCAGGATTGTGATTGTATGATGGTGATTGTATGACTGTGACTATATTATTGTGATTGTATGATTGTGATTGTATGATCGTGATTGTATGATTGTGATTGTATGATTGTTTTCGTTTGATTGCGATTGTATGATTGTGATAGTATGATTGTTATTGCATGATTACGATTGCAGGATTGTGCTTTTATGATTGTGATTGTATGATTGTGACAGTATGATTGCGATTTTATGATTGTGATTCTATGGTTGTGATTGCATGATTATGATTGTACGATTGTGATTGTATGATTCTGATTACATGATTGTGATTATAATTGTGATTGTATGATTGTAATTGTATGACTGTGGTAGTATGATTGTGATTGTATGATTGTGATTGTATGATTGTGACTGTATTATTGCGATTGTATGATTGTGATTGAATGATTGTGATTGTATGATTGTTATTGTATGAATGCCATTGTATGATTGTGATTGTATGATTGTGATTGTATCAATGTTTTTAGGAGATTGTATTTATATGATTGCGATTGTATGATCGTGACTGTATGATTGTGATTGTATGATTGTGATTGTATGATTGTGATTGTATGATTGTGACTGTATGATTGTGATTGTATGATTGCGCCTGGATGATTGTAATTGTATGATTGTGATTGCATGACTGCTTTTGAATGTTTGTGATTGTATTATTGTGATTGTATGATTGTGATTGTATGACTGTGATTGTATGATTGTGATTGTATGATTGTGATTGTATGATCGTGATTGTATGATTGTGATTCTATGATTGTGAATGTATGATCGTGATTGTATGATTGTGATTGTATGATTGTGATTGTATGATTGTGATTGTATGATTGTGATTGTATGATTGTGATTGTATGATTGTGATTGTATGATTGTGATTGTATGATTGTGATTGTATGATTGTGATTGTATGATTGTGATTGTATGATTGTGATTGTATGATTATGATTGTATGATTGTGATTGTATGATTGTGGTTGTGTGATTGTGATTGTATGATTGTGGTTATATGACTCTGATTGTATGATAGTGATTGTATGATTGCGCCTGTGTGATTGCGATAGCATGATTGTGATTGTATTGTTGTGAATGTATGATTGTCATTGTATGATTGTGATTGTATGACTGCGATTGTATGATTGTGATTGTATTATTGTGATTGTATTATTGTGATTGTATTATTGTGATTGAATTATTGTGCTTCTATGATTGTGATTGTATGATTGCGATTGCAGGATTGTGATTGTATGGTGGTGATTGTATGACTGTGACTATATTATTGTGATTGTATGATTGTGATTGTATGATCGTGATTGTATGATTGTGATTGTATGATTGTTTTCGTTTGATTGCGATTGTATGTTTGTGATAGTATGATTGTTATTGCATGATTACGATTGCAGGATTGTGCTTTTATGATTGTGGTTGTATGATTGTGACAGTATGATTGCGATTTTATGATTGTGATTCTATGGTTGTGATTGCATGATTATGATTGTATGATTGTGATTGTATGATTCTGATTACATGATTGTGACTATAATTGTGATTGTATGATTGTAATTGTTTGACTGTGGTAGTATGATTGTGATTGTATGATTGTGATTGTATGATTGTGACTGTATTATTGCGATTGTATGATTGTGATTGAATGATTGTGATTCTATGATTGTGATTGTATGATTGTGATTGTATAAGTGCGATTGTATGATTGCGATTTTATGATTGTGATTGTATGATTGTTATTGTATGAATGCCATTGTATGATTGTGATTGTATGATTGTGATTGTATGAATGCCATTGTATGATTGTGATTGTATGATTGTAATTGTATGATTGTGATTGTATGATTGTGATTGTATGTTTGTGATTGTATGATTGTGATTGTATGATTGTGATTGTATGATTGTGATTGTATGATTGTGATTGTATGATTGTGATTGTATGATTGTGATTGTATGATTGTTTTTGTATGATTGCGATTGTATGATTGTGATTGAATGATTGTGATTATATTGTTGTGAATGTATTATTGTGATTGTATGGTTGTGATTGTATAACTGCGATTGTATGATCGTGATTGTATGATTGTGATTGTATGATTGTTTTCGTTTGATTGCGATTGTATGATTGTGATAGTATGATTGTTATTGCATGATTACGATTGCAGGATTGTGCTTGTATGATTGTGATTGTATGTTTGTGACAGTATGATTGCGATTTTATGATTGTGATTCTATGGTTGTGATTGCATGATTATGATTGTATGATTGTGATTGTATGATTCTGATTACATGATTGTGATTATAATTGTGATTGTATGATTGTAATTGTATGACTGTGGTAGTATGATTGTGATTGAATGATTGTGGTCGTATGACTGTGATTAAATGATTGTAATTGTATGATTGTGATTGTATGATTGTGATAGTATGTTTGTTACAGCATGATTGCTATTGCAGGATTATGCTTGTATGATTGTAATTGTATGATTGTGATTGTATGATTGTGATTATATGACTGTGATTGTACGATAGTGATTGCATGATTGCGACTGTATGATTGCGATTGTATTATTGTGATTGTATTATTGCGCTTCTATGATTGTGATTGTATGATTGCAAATGTATGATTGTGATTGTATGATTGTGATTGTATGATTCTGATTTTATGAGTGTGATTGTATGATTGCGATAGCATGATTGTTATTGCATGATTGCGATTGCAGGATTGTGATTGTATGATGGTAATTGTATGACTGTGACTGTATTATTCTGATTGTATGATTGTGATTGTATTATTGTGATGGAATTATTGTGCTTCTATGATTGTGATTGCGTGATTGTGGTTGCATGATTGTGATTGCAGGATTATGCTTGTACGATTGTAATTGTATGATTGTGATTGTATGATTGTGATTGTATGATTGTGATTGTATGATTGTGATTGTATGAATGTGATTGTATGTTTGTGATTGTAAGATTGTGATTGTACGATTGTAATTGTATGACTGTGGTAGTATGACTGTGATTGTATGATTGTGATTGTATGATTGCGAATGTATGATTGTGATTGTGTGATTGTGGTCGTATGGCTGTGATTATATGATTGTGATTGTATGATTGCGATTGTATGATTGTGATAGTATGATTGTTATTGCATGATTGCGAATGCAGGATTATGCTTGTATGATTGTGATTGTATGATTGTGATTGTATGATTGTGATTGTATGATTGTGGTTGTATGATTATGATTGTATGAGTGTGATTGTATGATTGTGACTGTATGAGTGTGATTGTATGATTGTGATAGTATGATTGTGATTGTATGATTGTGATTGTATGATTGTGATTGTATGATTGTGACTGTATGATTGTGATTGTATGATTGCGACTGGATGATTGCGATTGTATGATTGTGATTGCATGACTGCTTTTGAATGTTTGTGATTGTATTATTGTGATTGTATGATTGTGATTGTATGACTGTGATTGTATGATTGTGATTTTATGATTGTGACTGTATGACTGTGATTGTATAATTGTGGTCGCATGACTGTGATTGTATGATTGTGATTGTATGATAGTGCTTGTATGATTGGGATAGTATGATTGCGACTGTAGGATTGTGCTTGTATGATTGCAATTGTATGATTGTGATTGTATGATTGTTTTTGGGAGATTGTATTTATATGATTGCGATTGTATGATTGTGATTGAATGATTGTGATTGTATGACTGTGATTGTATGATTGTGATAGTATGATTGTTATTGCATGATTGCGATTGCAGGATTATGCTTGTATGATTGTAATTGTATGATTGTGATTGTATGATTGTGATTATATGACTGTGATTATATGATAGTGATTGAATGATTGCGACAGTATGATTGCGTTTGCATGATTGTGATTATATTGTTGTGAATGTATGATTGTGATTGTATGATTGTAATTGATGATTGTGATTGTATGATTGTGACTGTATTATTGTGATTTTATGATTGTGTATGGGAGAATGTAAATGTATGATTGCTATCTTATGGGTGTGATTGTATTATTGTGATTGTGAGTTGGTGATTCTGAGATTGTAATTGTATGATTGCGATTATATGATCGTGAGGGTATGATTGTTTTTGTATGATTGTGATTGTATGATTGCGTTTGTATAATTGTGATAGTATGATTGCGACTGCAGGATTGAGCTTGTATGATTGTGATTGTATGATTGTGATTGCATGATTGTGATTGTAATTGTGATTGTATGATTGTAATTGTATGACTGTGGTAGTATGACTGTGATTGTATGATAGTGATTGTATGATTGCGACTGTATGATTGGGATTGTATGATTGTGATTGTATTGTTGTGAATGTATGATTGTGATTGTATGACTGTGATTGTATGATTGTGATAGTATGATTGTGATTGTATGATTGTGATTGTATCAATGTTTTTGGGAGATTGTATTTATATGATTGCGATTGTGTGATTGTTATTGTATGATTGTGATTGTATGTTTATGATTGTATTATTGTGATTGTATGGTTGTGATTGTATGGTTGTGATTGTATGATTGTGATTGTAATTGTGATTGTATGATTGTGATTGTAATTGTGATTGTATGATTGTGATTGTATGACAGTGGTAGTATGACTGTGATTGTATGATAGTGATTGTATGATTGCGACTGTATGATTGGGATTGTATGATTGTGATTGTATTGTTGTGAATGTATGATTGTGATTGTATGACTGTGATTGTATGATTGTGATTGTAGGACTGTGACAGTATGTTTGTGGTTGTATGATTGTGATTGTATGATTGTGATTGTATGATTGTGATTGTATGATTGTGACTGTAGGATTGTGATTGTATGATCGTGATTGTGTGATTGTGATTCTGAGATTGTAATTGCATGGTTGTGATCGTATGACAGTGATTGTATGATTGTGACTGTATTATTGTGATTGTATGATTGTGATTGTGTCAGTGTTTTTGGGAGATCGTATTTATATGATTGCGATTGTATGATTGTGAATGAATGATTGTGATTGTATGATTGTGATTGTATGATTGTGATTGTATGTGTGTGATTGTATGATTGTGACTGTATGAGTGTGACTGTATGATTGTGATAGTATGATTGTGATTGTATGATTGTGATTGTATGATTGTGATTGTATGATTGTGATTGTATGATTGTGATTGTATGATTGCGATTGTATGATTGTGATTGTATGATTGTGATCGTATGATTGTCATCGTAATGTTGCGACTGTATGATTTTGATTGTATGATTGTAATTGTATGACTGTGATTGTATGATTGTGATTGCATGATTGTGATTGTATGATTGTGATTGTATGATTGTGATTGTATGATGGTGACTGTATTATTGTGATTGTGTGACTGTGATTATATGATTGTCATTGTATGATTGTCATTGTACGATTATGATTGTATGATTGTGATTGTATGATTGTATTTGGGAGATTGTATTTGGGAGATTGTAATTGTATGATTGCGATTGTATGATTGTGATTGTATGATTGTGATTGTATGATTGCGATAGTATGATTGCGATAGTATGATTGTGATTGTATGATTGTGATTGTATGATTGTGATTGTATGATTGTGATTGTATGATTGTGATTGCATGATTGCGATTGTATGATTGTGATTGTATGATTGTGATCGTATGATTGTGATTGTATGATTGTGATTGTATGATTGTGATTGTATGATTGTGATTGTATGATTGTGATTGTATGATTGTGATTGTATGATTGCGATTGTATGATTGTGATTGTATTGTTGTGAATGCATGATTGTGATTGTATGATTGTGGTCGTATGACTGTGATTATATTGTTGTGAATGCATGATTGTGATTGTATGATTGTGGTCGTATGACCGTGATTATATGATTGTGATTGTATGATTGTAATTGATGATTGTGATTGTATGATTGTGACTGTATTATTGTGATTTTATGATTGTGTATGGGAGAATGTAAATGTATGATTGCTATCTTATGGGTGTGATTGTATTATTGTGATTGTGAGTTGGCGATTCTGAGATTGTAATTGTATGATTGCGATTATATGATCGTGAGGGTATGATTGTTTTTGTATGATTGTGATTGTATGATTGCGTTTGTATAATTGTGATAGTATGATTGCGACTGCAGGATTGAGCTTGTATGATTGTGATTGTATGATTGTGATTGCATGATTGTGATTGTAATTGTGATTGTATGATTGTAATTGTATGACTGTGGTAGTATGACTGTGATTGTATGATAGTGATTGTATGGTTGCGACTGTATGATTGGGATTGTATGATTGTGATTGTATTGTTGTGAATGTATGATTGTGATTGTATGACTGTGATTGTATGATTGTGATAGTATGATTGTGATTGTATGATTGTGATTGTATCAACGTTTTTGGGAGATTGTATTTATATGATTGCGATTGTGTGATTGTTATTGTATGATTGTGATTGTATGTTTATGATTGTATTATTGTGATTGTATGGTTGTGGTTGTATGGTTGTGATTGTATGGTTGTGATTGTATGATTGTGATTGTAATTGTGATTGTATGATTGTGATTGTAATTGTGATTGTATGATTGTGATTGTATGACAGTGGTAGTATGACTGTGATTGTATGATAGTGATTGTATGATTGCGACTGTATGATTGGGATTGTATGATTGTGATTGTATTGTTGTGAATGTATGATTGTGATTGTATGACTGTGATTGTATGATTGTGATTGTAGGACTGTGACAGTATGTTTGTGGTTGTATGATTGTGATTGTATGATTGTGATTGTATGATTGTGATTGTATGATTGTGACTGTAGGATTGTGATTGTATGATCGTGATTGTGTGATTGTGATTCTGAGATTGTAATTGCATGGTTGTGATCGTATGACAGTTATTGTATGATTGTGACTGTATTATTGTGATTGTATGATTGTGATTGTGTCAGTGTTTTTGGGAGATCGTATTTATATGATTGCGATTGTATGATTGTGAATGAATGATTGTGATTGTATGATTGTGATTGTATGATTGTGATTGTATGTGTGTGATTGTATGATTGTGACTGTATGAGTGTGACTGTATGATTGTGATAGTATGATTGTGATTGTATGATTGTGATTGTATGATTGTGGTTGTATGATTGTGATTGTATGATTGTGATTGTATGATTGCGATTGTATGATTGTGATTGTATGATTGTGATCGTATGATTGTCATCGTAATATTGCGACTGTATGATTTTGATTGTATGATTGTAATTGTATGACTGTGATTGTATGATTGTGATTGCATGATTGTGATTGTATGATTGTGATTGTATGATTGTGATTGTATGATGGTGACTGTATTATTGTGATTGTGTGACTGTGATTATATGATTGTCATTGTATGATTGTCATTGTACGATTATGATTGTATGATTGTGATTGTATTATTGTATTTGGGAGATTGTATTTGGGAGATTGTAATTGTATGATTGCGATTGTATGATTGTGATTGTATGATTGTGATTGTATGATTGCGATAGTATGATTGCGATAGTATGATTGTGATTGTATGATTGTGATTGTATGATTGTGATTGTATGAATGTGATTGTATGATTGTGATTGCATGATTGCGATTGTATGATTGTGATTGTATGATTGTGATCGTATGATTGTGATTGTATGATTGTGATTGTATGATTGTGATTGTATGATTGTGATTGTATGATTGTGATTGTATGATTGCGATTGTATGATTGTGATTGTATTGTTGTGAATGCATGATTGTGATTGTATGATTGTGGTCGTATGACTGTGATTATATTGTTGTGAATGCATGATTGTGATTGTATGATTGTGGTCGTATGACTGTGCTTATATGATTGTGATTGTATGATTGTGATTGTATGATTGTGATAGTATGATTGTTATTGCATGATTGCGATTGCAGGATTATGCTTGTATGATTGTAATTGTATGATTGTGATTGTATGATTGTGATTATATGACTGTGATTATATGATAGTGATTGAATGATTGCGACAGTATGATTGCGTTTGCATGATTGTGATTATATTGTTGTGAATGTATGATTGTGATTGTATGATTGTGATTGTATGACTGCGATTGTATGATTGTGATTGTATTATTGTGATTGTATTATTGTGATTGTATTATTGTGATTGAATTATTGTGCTTCAATGATTGTGATTGTATGATTGTTTTCGTTTGATTGCGATTGTATGATTGTGATAGTATGATTGTGATTGTATGATTGTGATTGTATGTTTGTGATTGTATTATTGTGATTGTATGGTTGTGATTGTATGGTTGCGATTGTATGATCGTGATTGTATGATTGTGATTGTATGATTGTGATTGTATTGTTGTGAATGTATGATTGCGATTGTATGATTGTGATTGTATGACTGCGATTGTATGATTGTGACTGTATTATTGTGATTGTATGATTGTGATTGTATGATTGTTTTTGGGAGATTGTATTTATATGATTGCGACTGTATGATTGTGATTGTATGATTGTGATTGTATGATTGTGATTGTATGACTGTGGTAGTATGACTGGGGTAGTATGACTGTGATTGTATGATTGTGGTTGTATGATTGTGACTGTATTATTGTGACTGTATTATTGTGATCGTATGATTGTGATTGTATCAATGTTTTTGGGAGATTGTATTTATATGATTGCGATTGTATGTTTGTGAATGAATGATTGTGATTGTATGATTGTGATTGTATGAGTGTGATTGTATGATTGCGATTGTATGATCGTGATGGTGTGATTGTTTTTGAATGATTGTGATTGTATGATTGTAATTGTATGATTGTGGTCGTATGACTGTGATTCTATGATTGTGATTGTATGATTGTGATTGTATGATTGTGATTGTATGATTGTGATTGTATGATTGTGATTGTATGATTGTGATTGTATGATTGTGATTGTATGATTGTGATTGTATGATTGTGATTGTATGATTATGATTGTATGATTGTGATTGTATGATTGTGATTGAATGATTGTGATTGCATGATTGTGATTGTATGATTGTGACTGTATTATCGTGATTGTATGATTGTGATTGTATCAATGTTTTTGGGAGATTGTATTTATATGATTGCGATTGTATGATTGTGACTGTATGATTGTAATGGTATGAGTGTGATTGTATGATTGTGATAGTATGATTGTTATTGCATGATTACGATAGCAGGATTGTGCTTGTATGATTGTGATTGTATGATTGTGATTGTATGATTGTGATTGTATGTTTGTGATTGTATTATTGTGATTGTATGGTTGTGATTGTATGGTTGTGATTGTATGGTTGCGATTGTATGATCGTGATTGTATGATTGTGACTGTATGATTATGATTGTATGAGTGTGATTGTATGATTGTGACAGTATGATTGCGATTTTATGATTGTGATTCTATGGTTGTGATTGCATGATTATGATTGTATGATTGTGATTGTATGATTCTGATTACATGATTGTGATTATAATTGTGATTGTATGATTGTAATTGTATGACTGTGGTAGTATGATTGTGGTTGTATGATTGTGATTGTATGACTGTGATTGTATGATTGTGATTGTATGATTGTGACCGTATGAGTGTGATTGTATGATTGTGATAGTATGATTGTTATTGTATTATTGTGATTGTATGATTGTGATTGTATGATTGTGATTGTATGAATGCCATTGTATGATTGTGATTGTATGATTGTAATTGTATGATTGTGATTGTATGATTGTGATTGTATGTTTGTGATTGTATGATTGTGATTGTATGATTGTGATTGTATGATTGTGATTGTATGATAGTTTTTGTGTGATTGCGATTGTATGATTGTGATTGAATGATTGTGATTATGTTGTTGTGAATGTATTATTGTGATTGTATGGTTGTCATTGTATAACTGCGATTGTATGATCGTGATTGTATGATTGTGATTCTATGATTGTGAATGTATGATTGTGATTGTATGATTGTGATTGTATGATTGTGATTGTATGACTGCGATTGTATGATTGTGATTGTATTATTGTGATTGTATTATTGTGATTGTATTATTGTGATTGAATTATTGTGCTTCTATGATTGTGATTGTATGATTGCGATTGCAGGATTGTGATTGTATGATGGTGATTGTATGACTGTGACTATATTATTGTGATTGTATGATTGTGATTGTATGATCGTGATTGTATGATTGTGATTGTATGATTGTTTTCGTTTGATTGCGATTGTATGATTGTGATAGTATGATTGTTATTGCATGATTACGATTGCAGGATTGTGCTTTTATGATTGTGATTGTATGATTGTGACAGTATGATTGCGATTTTATGATTGTGATTCTATGGTTGTGATTGCATGATTATGATTGTATGATTGTGATTGTATGATTCTGATTACATGATTGTGATTATAATTGTGATTGTATGATTGTAATTGTATGACTGTGGTAGTATGATTGTGATTGTATGATTGTGATTGTATGATTGTGACTGTATTATTGCGATTGTATGATTGTGATTGAATGATTGTGATTGTATGATTGTTATTGTATGAATGCCATTGTATGATTGTGATTGTATGATTGTTATTGTATCAATGTTTTTAGGAGATTGTATTTATATGATTGCGATTGTATGATCGTGATTGTATGATTGTGAATGTATGATTGTGATTGTATGATTGTGATTGTATGATTGTGACTGTATGATTGTGATTGTATGATTGCGACTGGATGATTGTAATTGTATGATTGTGATTGCATGACTGCTTTTGAATGTTTGTGATTGTATTATTGTGATTGTATGATTGTGATTGTATGACTGTGATTGTATGATTGTGATTGTATGATTGTGATTGTATTATTGTGATGGAATTATTGTGCTTCTATGATTGTGATTGTATGATTGTGGTTGCATGATTGTGATTGCAGGATTATGCTTGTACGATTGTAATTGTATGATTGTGATTGTATGATTGTGATTGTATGATTGTGATTGTATGTTTGTGATTGTATGATTGTGATTGAATGATTGTGATTGTATGATTGTGATTGTATGATTGTGATTGTATGATTGTGATTGTATGATTGTGATTGTATGATTGTGATTGTATGTTTGTTATAGCATGATTGCGATTGCAGGATTATGCTTGTATGATTGTAATTGTATGATTGTGATTGTATGATTGTGATTATATGACTGTGATTGTACGATAGTGATTGCATGATAGCGACTGTATGATTGCGATTGTATTATTGTGATTGTATTATTGCGCTTCTATGATTGTGATTGTATGATTGCAAATGTATGATTGTGATTGTATGATTGTGATTGTATGATTCTGATTTTATGAGTGTGATTGTATGATTGCGATAGCATGATTGTTACTGCATGATTGCGATTGCAGGATTGTGATTGTATGATGGTGATTGTATGACTGTGACTGTATTATTGTGATTGTATGATTGTGATTGTATTATTGTGATGGAATTATTGTGCTTCTATGATTGTGATTGTATGATTGTGGTTGCATGATTGTGATGGCAGGATTATGCTTGTACGATTGTAATTGTATGATTGTGATTGTATGATTGTGATTGTATGATTGTGATTGTATGATTGTGATTGTATGAATGTGATTGTATGTTTGTGATTGTAAGATTGTGATTGTATGATTGTAATTGTATGACTGTGGTAGTATGACTGTGATTGTATGATTGTGATTGTATGATTGTGACTGTATTATTGTGATTGTATGATTGTGATTGTATCAATGTTTTTGGGAGATTGTATTTATATGATTGCGATTGTATGATTGTGATTGAATGATTGTGATTGTATGATTGTGATTGTATCAGTGTGATTGTATGATTGCAAATGTATGATTGTGATTGTGTGATTGTGGTCGTATGACTGTGATTGTATGATTGTGATTGTATGATTGTTATTGCATGATTACGATTGCAGGATTGTGCTTGTATGATTGTGATTGTATGATTGTGACAGTATGATTGCGATTTTATGATTGTGATTCTATGGTTGTGATTGCATGATTATGATTGTATGATTGTGATTGTATGATTCTGATTACATGATTGTGATTATAATTGTGATTGTATGATTGTAATTGTATGACTGTGGTAGTATGATTGTGATTGTATGATTGTGATTGTATGATTGTGACTGTATTATTGCGATTGGATGATTGTGATTGAATGATTGTGATTGTATGATTGTGATTGTATGATTGTGATTGTGTAAGTGCGATTGTATGATTGCGATTTTATGATTGCGATTGTATGATTGTGATTGAATGATTGTGATTATGTTGTTGTGAATGTATTATTGTGATTGTATGGTTGTGATTGTATAACTGCGATTGTATGTTCGTGATTGTATGATTGTGATTGTATGATGGTGATTGTATGACTGTGACTGTATTATTGTGATTGTATGATTGTGATTGTATTATTGTGATGGAATTATTGTGCTTATATGATTGTGATTGTATGATTGTGGTTGCATGATTGTGATTGCAGGATTATGCTTGTACGATTGTAATTGTATGATTGTGATTGTATGATTGTGATTGTATGATTGTGATTGTATGATTGTGATTGTATGATTGTGATTGTATGATTGTGATTGTATGATTGTGATTGTATGATTGTGATTGTATGATTGTGATTATTTGACTCTGATTGTATGATTGTGATTGTATGGTTGTGATTGTATGGTTGTGATTGTATGATTGTGATTGTATTATTGTGATTGAATTATTGTGCTCCTATGATTGTGATTGTATGATTGCGAATGTATGATTGTGATTGTATGATTGTATTTGAATGATTGTGATTGTATGATTGTGACTGTATTATTGTGATTTTATGATTGTGTATGGGAGATTGTAAATGTATGATTGCTATTTTATGGGTGTGATTGTATTATTGTGATTGTGAGTTTGTGATTCTGAGATTGTAATTGTATGATTGCGATTGCATGATCGTTATGGTATGATTGTTTTTGAATGATTGTGATTGTATGATTGTAATTGTAAGATTGTGGTCGTATGACTGTGATTGTATGATTGTCATTGTATGATTGTGGTCGTATGACTGTGATTATATGATTGTGATTGTATGATTGCGATTGCATGATTGTGATGGTATGATTGTTATTGCATGATTGCGATTGCAGGATTATGCTTGTATGATTGTAATTGTATGATTGTGATTATATGACTGTGATTGTATGATAGTGATTGAATGATTGCGGCTGTATGATTGCGATTGCATGATTGTGATTATATTGATGTGAATATATGATTGCGATTGTATGATCGTGATGGTATGATTGTTTTTGAATGATTGGGATTGTATGATTGTGATTGTATGATTGTGATTGTATGATTGTGATTGTATGATAGTGATTGTATGATTGGGATAGTATGATTGCGACTGTAGGATTGTGCTTGTATGATTGCAACTGTATGATTGTGACTGTATGATTGTAATGGTATGAGTGTGATTGTATGATTGTGATAGTATGATTGTTATTGCATGATTACGATAGCAGGATTGTGCTTGTATGATTGTGATTGTATGATTGTGATTGTATGATTGTGATTGTATGTTTGTGATTGTATTATTGTGATTGTATTATTGTGATTGTATGGTTGTGATTGTATGGTTGCGATTGTATGATCGTGATTGTATGATCGTGATTGTATGATCGTGATTGTATGATCGTGATTGTATGATCGTGATTGTATGATCGTGATTGTATGATCGTGATTGTATGATTGTGATTGTATGATTGTGATTGTATAAGTGCGATTGTATGTTTGCGATTTTATGATTGTGATTGTATGATTGTTATTGTATGAATGCCATTGTATGATTGTGATTGTATGATTGTGATTGTATGATTGTGATTGTATGTTTGTTATAGCATGATTGCGATTGCAGGATTATGCTTGTATGATTGTAATTGTATGATTGTGATTGTATGATTGTGATTATATGACTGTGATTGTACGATAGTGATTGCATGATTGCGACTGTATGATTGCGATTGTATTATTGTGATTGTATTATTGCGCTTCTATGATTGTGATTGTATGATTGCAAATGTATGATTGTGATTGTATGATTGTGATTGTATGATTCTGATTTTATGAGTGTGATTGTATGATTGCGATAGCATGATTGTTATTGCATGATTGCGATTGCAGGATTGTGATTGTATGATGGTGATTGTATGACTGTGACTGTATTATTGTGATTGTATGATTGTGATTGTATTATTGTGATGGAATTATTGTGCTTCTATGATTGTGATTGCATGATTGTTGTTGCATGATTGTGATTGCAGGATTATGCTTGTACGATTGTAATTGTATGATTGTGATTGTATGATTGTGATTGTATGATTGTGATTGTATGATTGTGATTGTATGAATGTGATTGTATGTTTGTGATTATAATTGTGATTGTATGATTGTAATTGTATGACTGTGGTAGTATGATTGTGATTGTATGATTGTGATTGTATGATTGTGATTGTATGATTGTGACTGTATTATTGCGATTGGATGATTGTGATTGAATGATTGTGATTGTATGATTGTGATTGTATGATTGTGATTGTGTAAGTGCGATTGTATGATTGCGATTTTATGATTGTGATTGTATGATTGTTATTGTATGAATGCCATTGTATGATTGTGATTGTATGATTGTGATTGTATGAATGCCATTGTATGATTGTGATTGTATGATTGTGATTGTATGATTGTAATTGTATGATAGTGATTGTATGATTGTGATTGTATGTTTGTGATTGTATGATTGTGATTGTATGATTGTGATTGTATTATTGTTTTTGTATGATTGCGATTGTTTGATTGTGATTGAATGATTGTGATTATGTTGTTGTGAATGTATTATTGTGATTGTATGGTTGTCATTGTATAACTGCGATTGTATGATCGTGATTGTATGATTGTGATTCTATGATTGTGAATGTATGATCGTGATTGTATGATGGTGATTGTATGATTGTGATTGTATGATTGTGATTGTATGATTGTGATTGTATGATTGTGATTGTATGATTGTGATTGTATGATTGTGATTGTATGATTGTGATTGTATGATTGTGATTGTATGATTGTGATTGTATGATTATGATTGTATGATTGTGATTGTATGATTGTGGTTGTGTGATTGTGATTGTATGATTGTGGTTATATGACTCTGATTGTATGATAGTGATTGTATGATTGCGCCTGTGTGATTGCGATAGCATGATTGTGATTGTATTGTTGTGAATGTATGATTGTCATTGTATGATTGTGATTGTATGACTGCGATTGTATGATTGTGATTGTATTATTGTGATTGTATTATTGTGATTGTATTATTGTGATTGAATTATTGTGCTTCTATGATTGTGATTGTATGATTGCGATTGCAGGATTGTGATTGTATGGTGGTGATTGTATGACTGTGACTATATTATTGTGATTGTATGATTGTGATTGTATGATCGTGATTGTATGATTGTGATTGTATGATTGTTTTCGTTTGATTGCGATTGTATGATTGTGATAGTATGATTGTTATTGCATGATTACGATTGCAGGATTGTGCTTTTATGATTGTGGTTGTATGATTGTGACAGTATGATTGCGATTTTATGATTGTGATTCTATGGTTGTGATTGCATGATTATGATTGTATGATTGTGATTGTATGATTCTGATTACATGATTGTGATTATAATTGTGATTGTATGATTGTAATTGTATGACTGTGGTAGTATGATTGTGATTGTATGATTGTGATTGTATGATTGTGACTGTATTATTGCGATTGTATGATTGTGATTGAATGATTGTGATTCTATGATTGTGATTGTATGATTGTGATTGTATAAGTGCGATTGTATGATTGCGATTTTATGATTGTGATTGTATGATTGTTATTGTATGAATGCCATTGTATGATTGTGATTGTATGAATGCCATTGTATGATTGTGATTGTATGATTGTAATTGTATGATTGTGATTGTATGATTGTGATTGTATGTTTGTGATTGTATGATTGTGATTGTATGATTGTGATTGTATGATTGTGATTGTATGATTGTGATTGTATGATTGTGATTGTATGATTGTGATTGTATGATTGTTTTTGTATGATTGCGATTGTATGATTGTGATTGAATGATTGTGATTATATTGTTGTGAATGTATTATTGTGATTGTATGGTTGTGATTGTATAACTGCGATTGTATGATCGTGATTGTATGATTGTGATTGTATGATTGTGATTGTATGATTGTTTTCGTTTGATTGCGATTGTATGATTGTGATAGTATGATTGTTATTGCATGATTACGATTGCAGGATTGTGCTTGTATGATTGTGATTGTATGTTTGTGACAGTATGATTGCGATTTTATGATTGTGATTCTATGGTTGTGATTGCATGATTATGACTGTATGATTGTGATTGTATGATTCTGATTACATGATTGAGATTATAATTGTGATTGTATGATTGTAATTGTATGACTGTGGTAGTATGATTGTGATTGAATGATTGTGGTCGTATGACTGTGATTAAATGATTGTGATTGTATGATTGTGATTGTATGATTGTGATAGTATGTTTGTTACAGCATGATTGCTATTGCAGGATTATGCTTGTATGATTGTAATTGTATGATTGTGATTGTATGATTGTGATTATATGACTGTGATTGTACGATAGTGATTGCATGATTGCGACTGTATGATTGCGATTGTATTATTGTGATTGTATTATTGCGCTTCTATGATTGTGATTGTATGATTGCAAATGTATGATTGTGATTGTATGATTGTGATTGTATGATTCTGATTTTACGAGTGTGATTGTATGATTGCGATAGCATGATTGTTATTGCATGATTGCGATTGCAGGATTGTGATTGTATGATGGTAATTGTATGACTGTGACTGTATTATTCTGATTGTATGATTGTGATTGTATTATTGTGATGGAATTATTGTGCTTCTATGATTGTGATTGCGTGATTGTGGTTGCATGATTGTGATTGCAGGATTATGCTTGTACAATTGTAATTGTATGATTGTGATTGTATGATTGTGATTGTATGATTGTGATTGTATGATTGTAATTGTATGATTGTGATTGTATGAATGTGATTGTATGTTTGTGATTGTAAGATTGTGATTGTACGATTGTAATTGTATGACTGTGGTAGTATGACTGTGATTGTATGATTGTGATTGTATGATTGCGAATGTATGATTGTGATTGTGTGATTGTGGTCGTATGGCTGTGATTATATGATTGTGATTGTATGATTGCGATTGCATGATTGTGATAGTATGATTGTTATTGCATGATTGCGAATGCAGGATTATGCTTGTATGATTGTGATTGTATGATTGTGATTGTATGATTGCGAATGTATGATTGTGATTGTGTGATTGTGGTCGTATGGCTGTGATTATATGATTATGATTGTATGAGTGTGATTGTATGATTGTGACTGTATGAGTGTGATTGTATGATTGTGATTGTATGATTGTGATTGTATGATTGTGATTGTATGATTGTGACTGTATGATTGTGATTGTATGATTGCGACTGGATGATTGCGATTGTATGATTGTGATTGTATGACTGTGATTGTATGATTGTGACTGTATGATTGCGAATGTATGATTGTGATTGTGTGATTGTGGTCGTATGGCTGTGATTATATGATTGTGCTTGTATGATTGCAATTGTATGATTGTGATTGTATGATTGTTTTTGGGAGATTGTATTTATATGATTGCGATTGTATGATTGTGATTGAATGATTGTGATTGTATGATTGTGATTGTATGATTGTGATTGTATGAGTGCGATTGTATGATTGCGATTTTATGATTGTGATTGTATGATTGTTGTTGTATGAATGCCATTATATGATTGTGATTGTATGATTGTGATTGTAGGACCGTGACAGTATGTTTGTGATTGTATGATTGTGATTGTATGATAGTGATTGTATGATTGTGATTGTAT
The DNA here is from genome assembly GCF_050947335.1 of Megachile rotundata. Classification (NCBI taxonomy): domain Eukaryota; kingdom Metazoa; phylum Arthropoda; class Insecta; order Hymenoptera; family Megachilidae; genus Megachile; species Megachile rotundata. The sequence continues at coordinate 4,121,960 of NW_027473318.1, read as the reverse complement.
GATTGTGATTGTAGGATTGTGATTGTATGATTGAGACCGTATGATTGCGATTGTATGATTGTGATTGTATTGTTGTGAATGTATGATTGTGATTGTACGATTGTGATTGTATGACTGTGATTGTATGATTGTGGTCGTATGACTGTGATTATATAATTGCGATTGTATGATTGTGATTGTATGATTGTGATTGTATGATTGCGATAGTATGATTGCGATAGTATGATTGTGATTGTATGATTGTTATTGTATGATTGTGATTGTATGATTGTGATTGTATGATTGTGATTGCATGATTGCGATTGTATGATTGTGATTGTATGATTGTGATCGTATGATTGTGATTGTATGATTGTGATTGTATGATTGTGATTGTATGATTGTGATTGTATGATTGTGATTGTATGATTGTGATTGCATGATTGCGATTGTATGATTGTGATTGTATGATTGCGATTGCAGTATTGTGATTGTATGATGGTGATTGTATGACTGTGACTATATTATTGTGATTGTATGATTGTGATTGTATGATCGTGATTGTATGATTGTGATGGTATGATTGTTTTCGTTTGATTGCGATTGTATGATTGTGATAGTATGATTGTGATTGTATGATTGTGATTGTATGTTTGTGATTGTATTATTGTGATTGTATGGTTGTGATTGTATGGTTGCGATTGTATGATCGTGATTGTATGATTGTGATTGTATGATTGTGATTGTATTGTTGTGAATGTATGATTGCGATTGTGTGATTGTGATTGTATGACTGCGATTGTATGATTGTGACTGTATTATTGTGATTGTATGATTGTGATTGTATGATTGTTTTTGGGAGATTGTATTTATATGATTGCGACTGTATGATTGTGATTGTATGATTGTGATTGTATGATTGTGATTGTATGACTGTGGTAGTATGACTGTGGTAGTATGACTGTGATTGTATGATTGTGATTGTATGATTGTGACTGTATTATTGTGATTATATTATTGTGATCGTATGATTGTGATTGTATCAATGTTTTTGGGAGATTGTATTTATATGATTGCGATTGTATGTTTGTGAATGAATGATTGTGATTGTATGATTGTGATTGTATGAGTGTGATTGTATGATTGCGATTGTATGATCGTGATGGTGTGATTGTTTTTGAATGATTGTGATTGTATGATTGTAATTGTATGATTGTGGTCGTATGACTGTGATTCTATGATTGTGATTGTATGATTGTGATTGTATGATTGTGATTGTATGATTGTGATTGTATGATTGTGATTGTATGATTGTGATTGTATGATTGTGATTGTATGATTGTGATTGTATGATTGTGATTGTATGATTGTGATTGTATGATTATGATTGTATGATTGTGATTGTATGATTGTGATTGAATGATTGTGATTGCATGATTGTGATTGTATGATTGTGATTGTATCAATGTTTTTGGGAGATTGTATTTATATGATTGCGATTGTATGATTGTGACTGTATGATTGTAATGGTATGAGTGTGATTGTATGATTGTGATAGTATGATTGTTATTGCATGATTACGATAGCAGGATTGTGCTTGTATGTTTGTGATTGTATGATTGTGATTGTATGTTTGTGATTGTATGATTGTGATTGAATGATTGTGATTGTATGATTGTGATTGTATGATTGTGATTGTATGATTGTGATTGTATGATTGTGATTGTATGATTGTGATTGTATGTTTGTTATAGCATGATTGCGATTGCAGGATTATGCTTGTATGATTGTAATTGTATGATTGTGATTGTATGATTGTGATTATATGACTGTGATTGTACGATAGTGATTGCATGATAGCGACTGTATGATTGCGATTGTATTATTGTGATTGTATTATTGCGCTTCTATGATTGTGATTGTATGATTGCAAATGTATGATTGTGATTGTATGATTGTGATTGTATGATTGTGATTGTATGATTCTGATTTTATGAGTGTGATTGTGTGATTGCGATAGCATGATTGTTACTGCATGATTGCGATTGCAGTATTGTGATTGTATGATGGTGATTGTATGACTGTGACTGTATTATTGTGATTGTATGATTGTGATTGTATTATTGTGATGGAATTATTGTGCTTCTATGATTGTGATTGCATGATTGTGGTTGCATGATTGTGATTGCAGGATTATGCTTGTACGATTGTAATTGTATGATTGTGATTGTATGATTGTGATTGTATGATTGTGATTGTATGAATGTGATTGTATGTTTGTGATTGTAAGATTGTGATTGTATGATTGTAATTGTATGACTGTGGTAGTATGACTGTGATTGTATGATTGTGATTGTATGATTGTGACTGTATTATTGCGATTGTATGATTGTGATTGTATCAATGTTTTTGGGAGATTGTATTTATATGATTGCGATTGTATGATTGTGATTGAATGATTGTGATTGTATGATTGTGATTGTATGAGTGTGATTGTATGATTGTGATTCTATGGTTGTGATTGCATGATTATGATTGTATGATTGTGATTGTATGATTCTGATTACATGATTGTGATTATAATTGTGATTGTATGATTGTAATTGTATGACTGTGGTAGTATGATTGTGATTGTATGATTGTGATTGTATGATTGTGACTGTATTATTGCGATTGGATGATTGTGATTGAATGATTGTGATTGTATGATTGTGATTGTATGATTGTGATTGTGTAAGTGCGATTGTATGATTGCGATTTTATGATTGCGATTGTACGATTGTGATTGAATGATTGTGATTATGTTGTTGTGAATGTATTATTGTGATTGTATGGTTGTGATTGTATAACTGCGATTGTATGTTCGTGATTGTATGATTGTGATTGTATGATGGTGATTGTATGACTGTGACTGTATTACTGTGATTGTATGATTGTGATTGTATTATTGTGATGGAATTATTGTGCTTCTATGATTGTGATTGTATGATTGTGGTTGCATAATTGTGATTGCAGGATTATGCTTGTACGATTGTAATTGTATGATTGTGATTGTATGATTGTGATTGTATGATTGTGATTGTATGATTGTGATTGTATGACTGTGATTGTATGATTGTGATTGTATGATTGTGATTGTATGATTGTGATTGTATGATTGTGATTATTTGACTCTGATTGTATGATTGTGATTGTATGGTTGTGATTGTATGGTTGTGATTGTATGATTGTGATTGTATTATTGTGATTGAATTATTGTGCTCCTATGATTGTGATTGTATGATTGCGAATGTATGATTGTGATTGTATGATTGTATTTGAATGATTGTGATTGTATGATTGTGACTGTATTATTGTGATTTTATGATTGTGTATGGGAGATTGTAAATGTATGATTGCTATTTTATGGGTGTGATTGTATTATTGTGATTGTGAGTTTGTGATTCTGAGATTGTAATTGTGTGATTGCGATTGTATGATCGTTATGGTATGATTGTTTTTGAATGATTGTGATTGTATGATTGTAATTGTAAGATTGTGGTCGTATGACTGTGATTGTATGATTGTGATTGTATGATTGTGGTCGTATGACTGTGATTATATGATTGTGATTGTATGATTGCGATTGCATGATTGTGATGGTATGATTGTTATTGCATGATTGCGATTGCAGGATTATGCTTGTATGATTGTAATTGTATGATTGTGATTATATGACTGTCATTGTATGATAGTGATTGAATGATTGCGGCTGTATGATTGCGATTGCATGATTGTGATTATATTGTTGTGAATATATGATTGCGATTGTATGATCGTGATGGTATGATTGTTTTTGAATGATTGGGATTGTATGATTGTGATTGTATGTTTGTGATTGTATGATTGTGATTGTATGATAGTGATTGTATGATTGGGATAGTATGATTGCGACTGTAGGATTGTGCTTGTATGATTGCAACTGTATGATTGTGACTGTATGATTGTAATGGTATGAGTGTGATTGTATGATTGTGATAGTATGATTGTTATTGCATGATTACGATAGCAGGATTGTGCTTGTATGATTGTGATTGTATGATTGTGATTGTATGATTGTGATTGTATAAGTGCGATTGTATGATTGCGATTTTATGATTGTGATTGTATGATTGTTATTGTATGAATGCCATTGTATGATTGTGATTGTATGATTGTGATTGCATGAATGCCATTGTATGATTGTGATTGTATGATTGTAATTGTATGATTGTGATTGTATGATTGTGATTGTATGTTTGTGATTGTATGATTGTGATTGAATAATTGTGATTGTATGATTGTGATTGTATGATTGTGATTATTTGACTCTGATTGTATGATTGTGATTGTATGACTGTGACTGTATTATTGTGATTGTATGATTGTGATTGTATTATTGTGATGGAATTATTGTGCTTCTATGATTGTGATTGCATGATTGTTGTTGCATGATTGCGATTGCAGGATTATGCTTGTACGATTGTAATTGTATGATTGTGATTGTATGATTGTGATTGTATGATTGTGATTGTGTGATTGTGATTGTATGAATGTGATTGTATGTTTGTGATTATAATTGTGATTGTATGATTGTAATTGTATGACTGTGGTAGTATGATTGTGATTGTATGATTGTGATTGTATGATTGTGATTGTATGATTGCGATTGTATGATTGTGATTGTATGATTGTGATCGTATGATTGTCATCGTAATATTGCGACTGTATGATTTTGATTGTATGATTGTAATTGTATGACCGTGATTGTATGATTGTGATTGCATGATTGTGATTGTATGATTGTGATTGTATGAATGTGATTGTATGATGGTGATAGTATGATTGTTATTGCATGATTGCGATTGCAGGATTATGCTTGTATGATTGTAATTGTATGATTGTGATTGTATGATTGTGATTATATGACTGTGATTATATGATAGTGATTGAATGATTACGACAGTATGATTGCGTTTGCATGATTGTGATTATACTGTTGTGAATGTATGATTGTGATTGTATGATTGTAATTGATGATTGTGATTGTATGATTGTGACTGTATTATTGTGATTTTATGATTGTGTATGGGAGAATGTAAATGTATGATTGCTATCTTATGGGTGTGATTGTATTATTGTGATTGTGAGTTTGTGATTCTGAGATTGTAATTGTATGATTGCGATTATATGATCGTGAGGGTATGATTGTTTTTGTATGATTGTGATTGTATGATTGCGTTTGTATGATTGTGATAGTATGATTGCGACTGCAGGATTGAGCTTGTATGATTGTGATTGTATGATTGTGATTGCATGATTGTGATTGTAATTGTGATTGTATGATTGTAATTGTATGACTGTGGTAGTATGACTGTGGTTGTACGATAGTGATTGTATGATTGCGACTGTATGATTGGGATTGTATGATTGTGATTGTATTGTTGTGAATGTATGATTGTGATTGTATGACTGTGATTGTATGATTGTGATTGTATGATTGTGACTGTATTATTGTGATTGTATGATTGTGATTGTATCAGTTTTTTTGGGAGATCGTATTTATATGATTGCCATTGTATGATTGTGAATGAATGATTGTGATTATATGATTGTGATTGTATGATTGTGATTGTATGAGTGCGATTGTATGATTGCGATTTTATGATTGTGATTGTATGATTGTTGTTGTATGAATGCCATTGTATGATTGTGATTGTATGATTGTGTTTGTAGGATTGTGACAGTATGTTTGCGATTGTATGATTGTGATTGCATGATTGTGATTGTAATTGTATGACTGTGGTAGCATGACTGTGATTGTATGATAGTGATTGTATGATTGCGACTGTATGATTGGGATTGTATGATTGTGATTGTATTGTTGTGAATGTATGATTGTGATTGTATGACTGTGATTGTATGATTGTGATAGTATGATTGTGATTGTATGATAGTGATTGTATGATTGCGACTGTATGATTGGGATTGTATGATTGTGATTGTATTGTTGTGAATGTATGATTGTGATTGTATGACTGTGATTGTATGATTGTGATTGTAGGACTGTGACAGTATGTTTGTGGTTGTATGATTGTGATTGTATGATTGTGATTGTATGATTGTGATTGTATGATTGTGACTGTAGGATTGTGATTGTATGATCCTGATTGTGTGATTGTGATTCTGAGATTGTAATTGCATGGTTGTGATCGTATGACGGTGATTGTATGATTGTGACTGTATTATTGTGATTGTATGATTGTGATTGTGTCAGTATTTTTGGGAGATCGTATTTATATGATTGCGATTGTATGATTGTGAATGAATGATTGTGATTGTATGATTGTGATTGTATGATTGTGATTGTATGTGTGTGATTGTATGATTGTGACTGTATGAGTGTGACTGTATGATTGTGATAGTATGATTGTGATTGTATGATTGTGATTGTATGATTGTGATTGTATGATTGTGATTGTATGATTGTGATTGTATGATTGCGATTGTATGATTGTGATTGTATGATTGTGATCGTATGATTGTCATCGTAATATTGCGACTGTATGATTTTGATTGTATGATTGTAATTGTATGACTGTGATTGTATGATTGTGATTGCATGATTGTGATTGTATGATTGTGATTGTATGATTGTGATTGTATGATGGTGACTGTATTATTGTGATTGTGTGACTGTGATTATATGATTGTCATTGTATGATTGTCATTGTACGATTATGATTGTATGATTGTGATTGTATGATTGTATTTGGGAGATTGTATTTGGGAGATTGTAATTGTATGATTGCGATTGTATGATTGTGATTGTATGATTGTGATTGTATGATTGCGATAGTATGATTGCGATAGTATGATTGGGATTGTATGATTGTGATTGTATGATTGTGATTGTATGATTGTGATTGTATGATTGCGATTGTATGATTGTGATTGTATGATTGTGATCGTATGATTGTCATCGTAATATTGCGACTGTATGATTTTGATTGTATGATTGTAATTGTATGACTGTGATTGTATGATTGTGATTGCATGATTGTGATTGTATGATTGTGATTGTATGATTGTGATTGTATGATGGTGACTGTATTATTGTGATTGTATGATTGTGATTGTATGATTGTGATTGTATGATTGTGATTGTATGATTGTGATTGTATGATTGTGATTGTATGATTGCGATTGTATGATTGTGATTGTATTGTTGTGAATGCATGATTGTGATTGTATGATTGTGGTCGTATGACTGTGATTATATGATTGTGATTGTATGATTGTGATTGTATGATTGTGATAGTATGATTGTTATTGCATGATTGCGATTGCAGGATTATGCTTGTATGATTGTAATTGTATGATTGTGATTGTATGATTGTGATTATATGACTGTGATTATATGATAGTGATTGAATGATTGCGACAGTATGATTGCGTTTGCATGATTGTGATTATATTGTTGTGAATGTATGATTGTGATTGTATGATTGTAATTGATGATTGTGATTGTATGATTGTGACTGTATTATTGTGACTTTATGATTGTGAATGGGAGAATGTAAATGTATGATTGCTATCTTATGGGTGTGATTGTATTATTGTGATTGTGAGTTTGTGATTCTGAGATTGTAATTGTATGATTGCGATTGTATGATCGTGAGGGTATGATTGTTTTTGTATGATTGTGATTGTATGATTGCGTTTGTATGATTGTGATAGTATGAGTGCGACTGAAGGATTGAGCTTGTATGATTGCAATTGTATGATTGTGATTGTATGATTGTGATTGCATGATTGTGATTGTAATTGTGATTGTATGATTGTAATTGTATGACTGTGGTAGTATGACTGTGATTGTACGATAGTGATTGTATGATTGCGACTGTATGATTGTGATTGTATGATTGTGACTGAAGGATTGTGATTGTATGATCCTGATTGTGTGATTGTGATTCTGAGATTGTAATTGCATGGTTGTGATCGTATGACGGTGATTGTATGATTGTGACTGTATTATTGTGATTGTATGATTGTGATTGTGTCAGTATTTTTGGGAGATCGTATTTATATGATTGCGATTGTATGATTGTGAATGAATGATTGTGATTGTATGATTGTGATTGTATGATTGTGATTGTATGTGTGTGATTGTATGATTGTGACTGTATGAGTGTGACTGTATGATTGTGATAGTATGATTGTGATTGTATGATTGTGATTGTATGATTGTGATTGTATGATTGTGATTGTATGATTGTGATTGTATGATTGCGATTGTATGATTGTGATTGTATGATTGTGATCGTATGATTGTCATCGTAATATTGCGACTGTATGATTTTGATTGTATGATTGTAATTGTATGACTGTGATTGTATGATTGTGATTGCATGATTGTGATTGTATGATTGTGATTGTATGATTGTGATTGTATGATGGTGACTGTATTATTGTGATTGTGTGACTGTGATTATATGATTGTCATTGTATGATTGTCATTGTACGATTATGATTGTATGATTGTGATTGTATGATTGTATTTGGGAGATTGTATTTGGGAGATTGTAATTGTATGATTGCGATTGTATGATTGTGATTGTATGATTGTGATTGTATGATTGCGATAGTATGATTGCGATAGTATGATTGGGATTGTATGATTGTGATTGTATGATTGTGATTGTATGATTGTGATTGTATGATTGCGATTGTATGATTGTGATTGTATGATTGTGATCGTATGATTGTCATCGTAATATTGCGACTGTATGATTTTGATTGTATGATTGTAATTGTATGACTGTGATTGTATGATTGTGATTGCATGATTGTGATTGTATGATTGTGATTGTATGATTGTGATTGTATGATGGTGACTGTATTATTGTGATTGTATGATTGTGATTGTATGATTGTGATTGTATGATTGTGATTGTATGATTGTGATTGTATGATTGTGATTGTATGATTGCGATTGTATGATTGTGATTGTATTGTTGTGAATGCATGATTGTGATTGTATGATTGTGGTCGTATGACTGTGATTATATGATTGTGATTGTATGATTGTGATTGTATGATTGTGATAGTATGATTGTTATTGCATGATTGCGATTGCAGGATTATGCTTGTATGATTGTAATTGTATGATTGTGATTGTATGATTGTGATTATATGACTGTGATTATATGATAGTGATTGAATGATTGCGACAGTATGATTGCGTTTGCATGATTGTGATTATATTGTTGTGAATGTATGATTGTGATTGTATGATTGTAATTGATGATTGTGATTGTATGATTGTGACTGTATTATTGTGACTTTATGATTGTGAATGGGAGAATGTAAATGTATGATTGCTATCTTATGGGTGTGATTGTATTATTGTGATTGTGAGTTTGTGATTCTGAGATTGTAATTGTATGATTGCGATTGTATGATCGTGAGGGTATGATTGTTTTTGTATGATTGTGATTGTATGATTGCGTTTGTATGATTGTGATAGTATGAGTGCGACTGAAGGATTGAGCTTGTATGATTGCAATTGTATGATTGTGATTGTATGATTGTGATTGCATGATTGTGATTGTAATTGTGATTGTATGATTGTAATTGTATGACTGTGGTAGTATGACTGTGATTGTACGATAGTGATTGTATGATTGCGACTGTATGATTGGGATTGTATGATTGTGATTGTATGATTCTGATTGTATGAGTGCGATTGTATGATTGCGATTTTATGATGGTGATTGTATGATTGTTGTTGTATGAATGCCATTGTATGATTGTGATTGTATGATTGTGTTTGTAGGATTGTGACAGTATGTTTGCGATTGTATGATTGTGATTGCATGATTGTGATTGTAATTGTATGACTGTGGTAGCATGACTGTGATTGTATGATAGTGATTGTATGATTGCGACTGTATGATTGGGATTGTATGATTGTGATTGTATTGTTGTGAATGTATGATTGTGATTGTATGACTGTGATTGTATGATTGTGATAGTATGATTGTGATTGTATGATAGTGATTGTATGATTGCGACTGTATGATTGGGATTGTATGATTGTGATTGTATTGTTGTGAATGTATGATTGTGATTGTATGACTGTGATTGTATGATTGTGATTGTAGGACTGTGACAGTATGTTTGTGGTTGTATGATTGTGATTGTATGATTGTGATTGTATGATTGTGATTGTATGATTGTGACTGTAGGATTGTGATTGTATGATCCTGATTGTGTGATTGTGATTCTGAGATTGTAATTGCATGGTTGTGATCGTATGACGGTGATTGTATGATTGTGACTGTATTATTGTGATTGTATGATTGTGATTGTGTCAGTATTTTTGGGAGATCGTATTTATATGATTGCGATTGTATGATTGTGAATGAATGATTGTGATTGTATGATTGTGATTGTATGATTGTGATTGTATGTGTGTGATTGTATGATTGTGACTGTATGAGTGTGACTGTATGATTGTGATAGTATGATTGTGATTGTATGATTGTGATTGTATGATTGTGATTGTATGATTGTGATTGTATGATTGTGATTGTATGATTGCGATTGTATGATTGTGATTGTATGATTGTGATCGTATGATTGTCATCGTAATATTGCGACTGTATGATTTTGATTGTATGATTGTAATTGTATGACTGTGATTGTATGATTGTGATTGCATGATTGTGATTGTATGATTGTGATTGTATGATTGTGATTGTATGATGGTGACTGTATTATTGTGATTGTGTGACTGTGATTATATGATTGTCATTGTATGATTGTCATTGTACGATTATGATTGTATGATTGTGATTGTATGATTGTATTTGGGAGATTGTATTTGGGAGATTGTAATTGTATGATTGCGATTGTATGATTGTGATTGTATGATTGTGATTGTATGATTGCGATAGTATGATTGCGATAGTATGATTGGGATTGTATGATTGTGATTGTATGATTGTGATTGTATGATTGTGATTGTATGATTGCGATTGTATGATTGTGATTGTATGATTGTGATCGTATGATTGTCATCGTAATATTGCGACTGTATGATTTTGATTGTATGATTGTAATTGTATGACTGTGATTGTATGATTGTGATTGCATGATTGTGATTGTATGATTGTGATTGTATGATTGTGATTGTATGATGGTGACTGTATTATTGTGATTGTATGATTGTGATTGTATGATTGTGATTGTATGATTGTGATTGTATGATTGTGATTGTATGATTGTGATTGTATGATTGCGATTGTATGATTGTGATTGTATTGTTGTGAATGCATGATTGTGATTGTATGATTGTGGTCGTATGACTGTGATTATATGATTGTGATTGTATGATTGTGATTGTATGATTGTGATAGTATGATTGTTATTGCATGATTGCGATTGCAGGATTATGCTTGTATGATTGTAATTGTATGATTGTGATTGTATGATTGTGATTATATGACTGTGATTATATGATAGTGATTGAATGATTGCGACAGTATGATTGCGTTTGCATGATTGTGATTATATTGTTGTGAATGTATGATTGTGATTGTATGATTGTAATTGATGATTGTGATTGTATGATTGTGACTGTATTATTGTGACTTTATGATTGTGAATGGGAGAATGTAAATGTATGATTGCTATCTTATGGGTGTGATTGTATTATTGTGATTGTGAGTTTGTGATTCTGAGATTGTAATTGTATGATTGCGATTGTATGATCGTGAGGGTATGATTGTTTTTGTATGATTGTGATTGTATGATTGCGTTTGTATGATTGTGATAGTATGAGTGCGACTGAAGGATTGAGCTTGTATGATTGCAATTGTATGATTGTGATTGTATGATTGTGATTGCATGATTGTGATTGTAATTGTGATTGTATGATTGTAATTGTATGACTGTGGTAGTATGACTGTGATTGTACGATAGTGATTGTATGATTGCGACTGTATGATTGGGATTGTATGATTGTGATTGTATGATTCTGATTGTATGAGTGCGATTGTATGATTGCGATTTTATGATGGTGATTGTATGATTGTTGTTGTATGAATGCCATTGTATGATTGTGATTGTATGATTGTGTTTGTAGGATTGTGACAGTATGTTTGCGATTGTATGATTGTGATTGCATGATTGTGATTGTAATTGTGATTGTATGATTGTAATTGTATGACTGTGGTAGTATGACTGTGATTGTATGATAGTGATTGTATGATTGCGACTGTATGATTGGGATTGTATGATTGTGATTGTATTGTTGTGAATGTATGATTGTGATTGTATGACTGTGATTGTATGATTGTGATTGTAGGACTGTGACAGTATGTTTGTGGTTGTATGATTGTGATTGTATGATTGTGATTGTATGATTGTGATTGTATGATTGTGATTGTATGATTGTGATTGTGTGTGTGTGATTGTATGATTGTGACTGTATGAGTGTGACTGTATGATTGTGATAGTATGATTGTGATTGTATGATTGTGATTGTATCAATGTTTTTGGGAGATTGTATTTATATGGTTGCGATTGTATGAGTGCGACTGTATGATTGGGATTGTATGATTGTGATTGTATTGTTGTGAATGTATGATTGTGATTGTATGACTGTGATTGTATGATTGTGATTGTAGGACTGTGACAGTATGTTTGTGGTTGTATGATTGTGATTGTATGATTGTGATTGTATAATTGTGATTGTATGATTGTGACTGTAGGATTGTGATTGTATGATCGTGATTGTGTGATTGTGATTCTGAGATTGTAATTGCACGGTTGTGATCGTATGACAGTGATTGTATGATTGTGACTGTATTATTGTGATTGTATGATTGTGATTGTGTCAGTGTTTTTGGGAGATCGTATTTATATGATTGCGATTGTATGATTGTGAATGAATGATTGTGATTGTATGATTGTGATTGTATGATTGTGATTGTATGTGTGTGATTGTATGATTGTGACTGTATGAGTGTGACTGTATGATTGTGATAGTATGATTGTGATTGTATGATTGTGATTGTATGATTGTGATTGTATGATTGTGATTGTATGATTGTGATTGTATGATTGCGATTGTATGATTGTGATTGTATGATTGTGATCGTATGATTGTCATCGTAATATTGCGACTGTATGATTTTGATTGTATGATTGTAATTGTATGACTGTGATTGTATGATTGTGATTGCATGATTGTGATTGTATGATTGTGATTGTATGATTGTGATTGTATGATGGCGACTGTATTATTGTGATTGTGTGACTGCGATTATATGATTGTCATTGTATGATTGTCATTGTACGATTATGATTGTATGATTGCGATTGTATGACTGTATTTGGGAGATTGTATTTGGGAGATTGTAATTGTATGATTGCGATTGTATGATTGTGATTGTATGATTGTGATCGTATGATTGTAATCGTAATATTGCGACTGTATGATTTTGATTGTATGATTGTAATTGCATGACCGTGATTGTATGATTGTGATTGCATGATTGTGATTGTATGATTGTGATTGTATGAATGTGATTGTACGATTGTGATAGTATGATTGTTATTGTATTATTGTGATTGTATGATTGTGATTGTATGATTGTGATTGTATGATTGTGTTTGTATGATTGCGATTGTATGATTCTGATTGTATGATTGTGATTGTATGATTCTGATTGTATGATTGCTTTTGTATGATTGTGATTTTATGATTGTAATTGTATGATTGTGATTGTATGACTGTGATTGTATGATTGTGATTGTATGATAATGACTGTATGATTGCGATTGCAGGATTTTGCTTGTATGATTGCAATTGTATGATTGTGATTGTATGATTGTGATTGCATGATTGTGATTGTAATTGTGATTGTATGATGGTAATTGTATGACTGTGGTAGTATGACTGTGATTGTATGATAGTGATTGTATGATTGCGACTGTATGATTGCGATTGTATTATTGTGAATGAATGACTGTGATTGAATGACTGCGATTGTATGATTGTGATTGTATGATTGTGATTGTATGATTGCGATAGTATGATTGCGATAGTATGATTGTGATTATATGACTGTGATTGTACGATAGTGATTGCATGATTGCGACTGTATGATTGCGATTGTATGATTGTGATTGTATGATTGTGATTGTATGACTGTGATTGTATGATTGTGATTGTATGATTGCGACTGTATGATTGGGATTGTATGATTGTGATTGTATTTTTGTGAATGTATGATTGTGATTGTATGACTGTGATTGTATGATTGTGATTGTATGATTGTGACTGTATTATTGTGATTTTATGATTGTGATTGTATCAGTGTTTTTGGGAGATTGTATTTATATGATTGCGAATGTATGATTGTGATTGAATGATTGTGATTGTATGATTGTGATTGTATGATTGTGATTGTATGAGTGCGATTGTATGATTGCGATTTTATGATTGTGATTGTATGATTGTTGTTGTATGAATGCCATTATATGATTGTGATTGTATGATTGTGATTGTAGGACTGTGACAGTATGTTTGTGATTGTATGATTGTGATTGTATGATAGTGATTGTATGATTGTGATTGTATGATTGTGATTGTAGGATTGTGATTGTATGATTGCGACCGTATGATTGCGATTGTATGATTGTGATTGTATTGTTGTGAATGTATGATTGTGGTTGTACGATTGTGATTGTATGACTGTGATTGTATGATTGTGGTCGTATGACTGTGATTATATAATTGTGATTGTATGATTGTGATTGTATGATTGTGATAGTATGATTGTTATTGCATGATTGCGATTGCAGGATTATGCTTGTATGATTGTAATTGTATGATTGTGATTGTATGATTGTAATTGATGATTGTGATTGTATGATTGTGACTGTATTATTGTGATTTTACGATTGTGTATGGGAGAATGTAAATGTATGATTGCTATCTTATGGGTGTGATTGTATTATTGTGATTGTGAGTTTGTGATTGTGAGATTGTAATTGTATGATTGCGATTATATGATCGTGAGGGTATGATTGTTTTTGTATGATTGTGATTGTATGATTGCGTTTGTATGATTGTGATAGTATGATTGCGACTGCAGGATTGAGCTTGTATGATTGTGATTATATGATTGTGATTGCATGATTGTGATTGTAATTGTGATTGTATGATTGTAATTGTATGACTGTGGTAGTATGACTGTGATTGTATGATAGTGATTGTATGATTGCGACTGTATGATTGGGATTGTATGATTGTGATTGTATTGTTGTGAATGTATGATTGTGATTGTATGACTGTGATTGTATGATTGTGATTGTAGGACTGTGACAGTATGTTTGTGGTTGCATGATTGTGATTGTAATTGTGATTGTATGATGGTAATTGTATGACTGTGGTAGTATGACTGTGATTGTATGATAGTGATTGTATGATTGCGACTGTATGATTGCGATTGTATGATTGTGAATGAATGACTGTGATTGAATGACTGCGATTGTATGATTGTGATTGTATGATTGTGATTGTATGATTGCGATAGTATGATTGCGATAGTATGATTGTGATTATATGACTGTGATTGTACGATAGTGATTGCATGATTGCGACTGTATGATTGCGATTGTATGATTGTGATTGTATGATTGTGATTGTATGACTGTGATTGTATGATTGTGATTGTATGATTGCGACTGTATGATTGGGATTGTATGATTGTGATTGTATTTTTGTGAATGTATGATTGTGATTGTATGAGTGTGATTGTATGATTGTGATTGTATGATTGTGACTGTATTATTGTGATTTTATGATTGTGATTGTATCAGTGTTTTTGGGAGATTGTATTTATATGATTGCGAATGTATGATTGTGATTGAATGATTGTGATTGTATGATTGTGATTGTATGATTGTGATTGTATGAGTGCGATTGTATGATTGCGATTTTATGATTGTGATTGTATGATTGTTGTTGTATGAATGCCATTATATGATTGTGATTGTATGATTGTGATTGTAGGACTGTGACAGTATGTTTGTGATTGTATGATTGTGATTGTATGATAGTGATTGTATGATTGTGATTGTATGATTGTGATTGTAGGATTGTGATTGTATGATTGCGACCGTATGATTGCGATTGTATGATTGTGATTGTATTGTTGTGAATGTATGATTGTGGTTGTACGATTGTGATTGTATGACTGTGATTGTATGATTGTGGTCGTATGACTGTGATTATATAACTGTGATTGTATGATTGTGATTGTATGATTGTGATAGTATGATTGTTATTGCATGATTGCGATTGCAGGATTATGCTTGTATGATTGTAATTGTATGATTGTGATTGTATGATTGTAATTGATGATTGTGATTGTATGATTGTGACTGTATTATTGTGATTTTACGATTGTGTATGGGAGAATGTAAATGTATGATTGCTATCTTATGGGTGTGATTGTATTATTGTGATTGTGAGTTTGTGATTGTGAGATTGTAATTGTATGATTGCGATTATATGATCGTGAGGGTATGATTGTTTTTGTATGATTGTGATTGTATGATTGCGTTTGTATGATTGTGATAGTATGATTGCGACTGCAGGATTGAGCTTGTATGATTGTGATTATATGATTGTGATTGCATGATTGTGATTGTAATTGTGATTGTATGATTGTAATTGTATGACTGTGGTAGTATGACTGTGATTGTATGATAGTGATTGTATGATTGCGACTGTATGATTGGGATTGTATGATTGTGATTGTATTGTTGTGAATGTATGATTGTGATTGTATGACTGTGATTGTATGATTGTGATTGTAGGACTGTGACAGTATGTTTGTGGTTGTATGATTGTGATTGTATGATTGTGATTGTATGATTGTGATTGTATGATTGTGATTGTATGATTGTGATTGTATGATTGTGATTGTGTGTGTGTGATTGTATGATTGTGACTGTATGAGTGTGACTGTATGATTGTGATAGTATGATTGTGATTGTATGATTGTGATTGTATCAATGTTTTTGGGAGATTGTATTTATATGGTTGCGATTGTATGAGTGCGACTGCATGATTGGGATTGTATGATTGTGATTGTATTGTTGTGAATGTATGATTGTGATTGTATGACTGTGATTGTATGATTGTGATTGTAGGACTGTGACAGTATGTTTGTGGTTGTATTATTGTGATTGTATGGTTGTGATTGTATGGTTGTGATTGTATGGTTGTGATTGTATGATTGCGATTGTATGATCGTGATTGTATGATTCTGATTTTATGAGTGTGATTGTATGATTGCGATAGCATGATTGTTATTGCATGATTGCGATTGCAGGATTGTGATTGCATGATGGCGATTGTATGACTGTGACTGTATAATTGTGATTGTATGATTGTGATTGTATCAATGTTTTTGGGAGATTGTATTTATATGATTGCGATTGTATGATTGTGATTGTATGTTTGTGATTGTATTATTGTGATTGTATGATTGTGATTGTATGATTGTGATTGTATGACTGTGATTGTATGATTGTGATTGTATGATTGTGACCGTATGAGTGTGATTGTATGATTGTGATAGTATGATTGTTATTGTATTATTGTGATTGTATGATTGTGATTGTATGATTGTGATCGTATGATTGTGTTTGTATGATTGCGATTGTATGATTCTGATTGTATGATTGTGATTGTATGATTGTAATTGTATGACTGTGGTAGTATGACTGTGATTGTATGATTGTGATTGTATGATTGTGACTGTATTATTGCGATTGTATGATTGTGATTGTATCAATGTTTTTGGGAGATTGTATTTATATGATTGCGATTGTATGATTGTGATTGAATGATTGTGATTGTATGATTGTGATTGTATGAGTGTGATTGTATGATTGTGATTCTATGGTTGTGATTGCATGATTATGATTGTATGATTGTGATTGTATGATTCTGATTACATGATTGTGATTATAATTGTGATTGTATGATTGTAATTGTATGACTGTGGTAGTATGATTGTGATTGTATGATTGTGATTGTATGATTGTGACTGTATTATTGCGATTGGATGATTGTGATTGAATGATTGTGATTGTATGATTGTGATTGTATGATTGTGATTGTGTAAGTGCGATTGTATGATTGCGATTTTATGATTGCGATTGTACGATTGTGATTGAATGATTGTGATTATGTTGTTGTGAATGTATTATTGTGATTGTATGGTTGTGATTGTATAACTGCGATTGTATGTTCGTGATTGTATGATTGTGATTGTATGATGGTGATTGTATGACTGTGACTGTATTACTGTGATTGTATGATTGTGATTGTATTATTGTGATGGAATTATTGTGCTTCTATGATTGTGATTGTATGATTGTGGTTGCATAATTGTGATTGCAGGATTATGCTTGTACGATTGTAATTGTATGATTGTGATTGTATGATTGTGATTGTATGATTGTGATTGTATGACTGTGATTGTATGATTGTGATTGTATGATTGTGATTGTATGATTGTGATTGTATGATTGTGATTATTTGACTCTGATTGTATGATTGTGATTGTATGGTTGTGATTGTATGGTTGTGATTGTATGATTGTGATTGTATTATTGTGATTGAATTATTGTGCTCCTATGATTGTGATTGTATGATTGCGAATGTATGATTGTGACTGTATGATTGTATTTGAATGATTGTGATTGTATGATTGTGACTGTATTATTGTGATTTTATGATTGTGTATGGGAGATTGTAAATGTATGATTGCTATTTTATGGGTGTGATTGTATTATTGTGATTGTGAGTTTGTGATTCTGAGATTGTAATTGTGTGATTGCGATTGTATGATCGTTATGGTATGATTGTTTTTGAATGATTGTGATTGTATGATTGTAATTGTAAGATTGTGGTCGTATGACTGTGATTGTATGATTGTGATTGTATGATTGTGGTCGTATGACTGTGATTATATGATTGTGATTGTATGATTGCGATTGCATGATTGTGATGGTATGATTGTTATTGCATGATTGCGATTGCAGGATTATGCTTGTATGATTGTAATTGTATGATTGTGATTATATGACTGTCATTGTATGATAGTGATTGAATGATTGCGGCTGTATGATTGCGATTGCATGATTGTGATTATATTGTTGTGAATATATGATTGCGATTGTATGATCGTGATGGTATGATTGTTTTTGAATGATTGGGATTGTATGATTGTGATTGTATGTTTGTGATTGTATGATTGTGATTGTATGATAGTGATTGTATGATTGGGATAGTATGATTGCGACTGTAGGATTGTGCTTGTATGATTGCAACTGTATGATTGTGACTGTATGATTGTAATGGTATGAGTGTGATTGTATGATTGTGATAGTATGATTGTTATTGCATGATTACGATAGCAGGATTGTGCTTGTATGATTGTGATTGTATGATTGTGATTGTATGATTGTGATTGTATAAGTGCGATTGTATGATTGCGATTTTATGATTGTGATTGTATGATTGTTATTGTATGAATGCCATTGTATGATTGTGATTGTATGATTGTGATTGCATGAATGCCATTGTATGATTGTGATTGTATGATTGTAATTGTATGATTGTGATTGTATGATTGTGATTGTATGTTTGTGATTGTATGATTGTGATTGAATAATTGTGATTGTATGATTGTGATTGTATGATTGTGATTATTTGACTCTGATTGTATGATTGTGATTGTATGACTGTGACTGTATTATTGTGATTGTATGATTGTGATTGTATTATTGTGATGGAATTATTGTGCTTCTATGATTGTGATTGCATGATTGTTGTTGCATGATTGCGATTGCAGGATTATGCTTGTACGATTGTAATTGTATGATTGTGATTGTATGATTGTGATTGTATGATTGTGATTGTATGATTGTGATTGTATGATTGTGATTGTATGAATGTGATTGTATGTTTGTGATTATAATTGTGATTGTATGATTGTAATTGTATGACTGTGGTAGTATGATTGTGATTGTATGATTGTGATTGTATGATTGTGATTGTATGATTGCGATTGTATGATTGTGATTGTATGATTGTGATCGTATGATTGTCATCGTAATATTGCGACTGTATGATTTTGATTGTATGATTGTAATTGTATGACCGTGATTGTATGATTGTGATTGCATGATTGTGATTGTATGATTGTGATTGTGTGAATGTGATTGTATGATGGTGATAGTATGATTGTTATTGCATGATTGCGATTGCAGGATTATGCTTGTATGATTGTAATTGTATGATTGTGATTGTATGATTGTGATTATATGACTGTGATTATATGATAGTGATTGAATGATTGCGACAGTATGATTGCGTTTGCATGATTGTGATTATACTGTTGTGAATGTATGATTGTGATTGTATGATTGTAATTGATGATTGTGATTGTATGATTGTGACTGTATTATTGTGATTTTATGATTGTGTATGGGAGAATGTAAATGTATGATTGCTATCTTATGGGTGTGATTGTATTATTGTGATTGTGAGTTTGTGATTCTGAGATTGTAATTGTATGATTGCGATTATATGATCGTGAGGGTATGATTGTTTTTGTATGATTGTGATTGTATGATTGCGTTTGTATGATTGTGATAGTATGATTGCGACTGCAGGATTGAGCTTGTATGATTGTGATTGTATGATTGTGATTGCATGATTGTGATTGTAATTGTGATTGTATGATTGTAATTGTATGACTGTGGTAGTATGACTGTGATTGTACGATAGTGATTGTATGATTGCGACTGTATGATTGGGATTGTATGATTGTGATTGTATTGTTGTGAATGTATGATTGTGATTGTATGACTGTGATTGTGTGATTGTGATTGTATGATTGTGACTGTATTATTGTGATTGTATGATTGTGATTGTATCAGTGTTTTTGGGAGATCGTATTTATATGATTGCCATTGTATGATTGTGAATGAATGATTGTGATTATATGATTGTGATTGTATGATTGTGATTGTATGAGTGCGATTGTATGATTGCGATTTTATGATTGTGATTGTATGATTGTTGTTGTATGAATGCCATTGTATGATTGTGATTGTATGATTGTGTTTGTAGGATTGTGACAGTATGTTTGCGATTGTATGATTGTGATTGCATGATTGTGATTGTAATTGTATGACTGTGGTAGCATGACTGTGATTGTATGATAGTGATTGTATGATTGCGACTGTATGATTGGGATTGTATGATTGTGATTGTATTGTTGTGAATGTATGATTGTGATTGTATGACTGTGATTGTATGATTGTGATAGTATGATTGTGATTGTATGATAGTGATTGTATGATTGCGACTGTATGATTGGGATTGTATGATTGTGATTGTATTGTTGTGAATGTATGATTGTGATTGTATGACTGTGATTGTATGATTGTGATTGTAGGACTGTGACAGTATGTTTGTGGTTGTATGATTGTGATTGTATGATTGTGATTGTATGATTGTGATTGTATGATTGTGACTGTAGGATTGTGATTGTATGATCCTGATTGTGTGATTGTGATTCTGAGATTGTAATTGCATGGTTGTGATCGTATGACGGTGATTGTATGATTGTGACTGTATTATTGTGATTGTATGATTGTGATTGTGTCAGTATTTTTGGGAGATCGTATTTATATGATTGCGATTGTATGATTGTGAATGAATGATTGTGATTGTATGATTGTGATTGTATGATTGTGATTGTATGTGTGTGATTGTATGATTGTGACTGTATGAGTGTGACTGTATGATTGTGATAGTATGATTGTGATTGTATGATTGTGATTGTATGATTGTGATTGTATGATTGTGATTGTATGATTGTGATTGTATGATTGCGATTGTATGATTGTGATTGTATGATTGTGATCGTATGATTGTCATCGTAATATTGCGACTGTATGATTTTGATTGTATGATTGTAATTGTATGACTGTGATTGTATGATTGTGATTGCATGATTGTGATTGTATGATTGTGATTGTATGATTGTGATTGTATGATGGTGACTGTATTATTGTGATTGTGTGACTGTGATTATATGATTGTCATTGTATGATTGTCATTGTACGATTATGATTGTATGATTGTGATTGTATGATTGTATTTGGGAGATTGTATTTGGGAGATTGTAATTGTATGATTGCGATTGTATGATTGTGATTGTATGATTGTGATTGTATGATTGCGATAGTATGATTGCGATAGTATGATTGGGATTGTATGATTGTGATTGTATGATTGTGATTGTATGATTGTGATTGTATGATTGCGATTGTATGATTGTGATTGTATGATTGTGATCGTATGATTGTCATCGTAATATTGCGACTGTATGATTTTGATTGTATGATTGTAATTGTATGACTGTGATTGTATGATTGTGATTGCATGATTGTGATTGTATGATTGTGATTGTATGATTGTGATTGTATGATGGTGACTGTATTATTGTGATTGTATGATTGTGATTGCATGAATGCCATTGTATGATTGTGATTGTATGATTGTGATTGTATGATTGTGATTGTATGATTGCGATTGTATGATTGTGATTGTATTGTTGTGAATGCATGATTGTGATTGTATGATTGTGGTCGTATGACTGTGATTATATGATTGTGATTGTATGATTGTGATTGTATGATTGTGATAGTATGATTGTTATTGCATGATTGCGATTGCAGGATTATGCTTGTATGATTGTAATTGTATGATTGTGATTGTATGATTGTGATTATATGACTGTGATTATATGATAGTGATTGAATGATTGCGACAGTATGATTGCGTTTGCATGATTGTGATTATATTGTTGTGAATGTATGATTGTGATTGTATGATTGTAATTGATGATTGTGATTGTATGATTGTGACTGTATTATTGTGACTTTATGATTGTGAATGGGAGAATGTAAATGTATGATTGCTATCTTATGGGTGTGATTGTATTATTGTGATTGTGAGTTTGTGATTCTGAGATTGTAATTGTATGATTGCGATTGTATGATCGTGAGGGTATGATTGTTTTTGTATGATTGTGATTGTATGATTGCGTTTGTATGATTGTGATAGTATGAGTGCGACTGAAGGATTGAGCTTGTATGATTGCAATTGTATGATTGTGATTGTATGATTGTGATTGCATGATTGTGATTGTAATTGTGATTGTATGATTGTAATTGTATGACTGTGGTAGTATGACTGTGATTGTACGATAGTGATTGTATGATTGCGACTGTATGATTGGGATTGTATGATTGTGATTGTATGATTCTGATTGTATGAGTGCGATTGTATGATTGCGATTTTATGATGGTGATTGTATGATTGTTGTTGTATGAATGCCATTGTATGATTGTGATTGTATGATTGTGTTTGTAGGATTGTGACAGTATGTTTGCGATTGTATGATTGTGATTGCATGATTGTGATTGTAATTGTGATTGTATGATTGTAATTGTATGACTGTGGTAGTATGACTGTGATTGTATGATAGTGATTGTATGATTGCGACTGTATGATTGGGATTGTATGATTGTGATTGTATTGTTGTGAATGTATGATTGTGATTGTATGACTGTGATTGTATGATTGTGATTGTAGGACTGTGACAGTATGTTTGTGGTTGTATGATTGTGATTGTATGATTGTGATTGTATGATTGTGATTGTATGATTGTGATTGTATGATTGTGATTGTGTGTGTGTGTGATTGTATGATTGTGACTGTATGAGTGTGACTGTATGATTGTGATAGTATGATTGTGATTGTATGATTGTGATTGTATCAATGTTTTTGGGAGATTGTATTTATATGGTTGCGATTGTATGAGTGCGACTGTATGATTGGGATTGTATGATTGTGATTGTATTGTTGTGAATGTATGATTGTGATTGTATGACTGTGATTGTATGATTGTGATTGTAGGACTGTGACAGTATGTTTGTGGTTGTATGATTGTGATTGTATGATTGTGATTGTATAATTGTGATTGTATGATTGTGACTGTAGGATTGTGATTGTATGATCGTGATTGTGTGATTGTGATTCTGAGATTGTAATTGCACGGTTGTGATCGTATGACAGTGATTGTATGATTGTGACTGTATTATTGTGATTGTATGATTGTGATTGTGTCAGTGTTTTTGGGAGATCGTATTTATATGATTGCGATTGTATGATTGTGAATGAATGATTGTGATTGTATGATTGTGATTGTATGATTGTGATTGTATGTGTGTGATTGTATGATTGTGACTGTATGAGTGTGACTGTATGATTGTGATAGTATGATTGTGATTGTATGATTGTGATTGTATGATTGTGATTGTATGATTGTGATTGTATGATTGTGATTGTATGATTGCGATTGTATGATTGTGATTGTATGATTGTGATCGTATGATTGTCATCGTAATATTGCGACTGTATGATTTTGATTGTATGATTGTAATTGTATGACTGTGATTGTATGATTGTGATTGCATGATTGTGATTGTATGATTGTGATTGTATGATTGTGATTGTATGATGGCGACTGTATTATTGCGATTGTATGATTGTGATTGTATGATTGTGATTGTATGACTGTGATTGTATGATTGTGATTGTATGATTGCGACTGTATGATTGGGATTGTATGATTGTGATTGTATTTTTGTGAATGTATGATTGTGATTGTATGACTGTGATTGTATGATTGTGATTGTATGATTGTGACTGTATTATTGTGATTTTATGATTGTGATTGTATCAGTGTTTTTGGGAGATTGTATTTATATGATTGCGAATGTATGATTGTGATTGTATGACTGTGATTGTATGATTGTGATTGTAGGACTGTGACAGTATGTTTGTGGTTGTATGATTGTGATTGTATGATTGTGATTGTATGATTGTGATTGTATGATTGTGATTGTATGATTGTGATTGTGTGTGTGTGATTGTATGATTGTGATTGTATGATTGTGACTGTATTATTGTGATTTTATGATTGTGATTGTATCAGTGTTTTTGGGAGATTGTATTTATATGATTGCGAATGTATGATTGTGATTGTATGACTGTGATTGTATGATTGTGATTGTAGGACTGTGACAGTATGTTTGTGGTTGTATGATTGTGATTGTATGATTGTGATTGCATGATTGTGATTGTAATTGTGATTGTATGATGGTAATTGTATGACTGTGGTAGTATGACTGTGATTGTATGATAGTGATTGTATGATTGCGACTGTATGATTGCGATTGTATGATTGTGAATGAATGACTGTGATTGAATGACTGCGATTGTATGATTGTGATTGTATGATTGTGATTGTATGATTGCGATAGTATGATTGCGATAGTATGATTGTGATTATATGACTGTGTTTGTACGATAGTGATTGCATGATTGCGACTGTATGATTGCGATTGTATGATTGTGATTGTATGATTGTGATTGTATGACTGTGATTGTATGATTGTGATTGTATGATTGCGACTGTATGATTGGGATTGTATGATTGTGATTGTATTTTTGTGAATGTATGATTGTGATTGTATGACTGTGATTGTATGATTGTGATTGTATGATTGTGACTGTATTATTGTGATTTTATGATTGTGATTGTATCAGTGTTTTTGGGAGATTGTATTTATATGATTGCGAATGTATGATTGTGATTGTATGACTGTGATTGTATGATTGTGATTGTAGGACTGTGACAGTATGTTTGTGGTTGTATGATTGTGATTGTATGATTGTGATTGTATGATTGTGATTGTATGATTGTGATTGTATGATTGTGATTGTATGATTGTGATTGTGTGTGTGTGATTGTATGATTGTGACTGTATGAGTGTGACTGTATGATTGTGATAGTATGATTGTGATTGTATGATTGTGATTGTATCAATGTTTTTGGGAGATTGTATTTATATGGTTGCGATTGTATGAGTGCGACTGTATGATTGGGATTGTATGATTGTGATTGTATTGTTGTGAATGTATGATTGTGATTGTATGACTGTGATTGTATGATTGTGATTGTAGGACTGTGACAGTATGTTTGTGGTTGTATGATTGTGATTGTATGATTGTGATTGTATAATTGTGATTGTATGATTGTGACTGTAGGATTGTGATTGTATGATCGTGATTGTGTGATTGTGATTCTGAGATTGTAATTGCACGGTTGTGATCGTATGACAGTGATTGTATGATTGTGACTGTATTATTGTGATTGTATGATTGTGATTGTGTCAGTGTTTTTGGGAGATCGTATTTATATGATTGCGATTGTATGATTGTGAATGAATGATTGTGATTGTATGATTGTGATTGTATGATTGTGATTGTATGTGTGTGATTGTATGATTGGGACTGTATGAGTGTGACTGTATGATTGTGATAGTATGATTGTGATTGTATGATTGTGATTGTATGATTGTGATTGTATGATTGTGATTGTATGATTGTGATTGTATGATTGCGATTGTATGATTGTGATTGTATGATTGTGATCGTATGATTGTCATCGTAATATTGCGACTGTATGATTTTGATTGTATGATTGTAATTGTATGACTGTGATTGTATGATTGTGATTGCATGATTGTGATTGTATGATTGTGATTGTATGATTGTGATTGTATGATGGCAACTGTATTATTGTGATTGTGTGACTGCGATTATATGATTGTCATTGTATGATTGTCATTGTACGATTATGATTGTATGATTGCGATTGTATGACTGTATTTGGGAGATTGTATTTGGGAGATTGTAATTGTATGATTGCGATTGTATGATTGTGATTGTATGATTGTGATCGTATGATTGTCATCGTAATATTGCGACTGTATGATTTTGATTGTATGATTGTAATTGTATGACCGTGATTGTATGATTGTGATTGCATGATTGTGATTGTATGATTGTGATTGTATGAATGTGATTGTACGATTGTGATAGTATGATTGTTATTGTATTATTGTGATTGTATGATTGTGATTGTATGATTGTGATTGTATGATTGTGTTTGTATGATTGCGATTGTATGATTCTGATTGTATGATTGTGATTGTATGATTCTGATTGTATGATTGCTTTTGTATGATTGTGATTTTATGATTGTAATTGTATGATTGTGATTGTATGACTGTGATTGTATGATTGTGATTGTATGATAATGACTGTATGATTGCGATTGCAGGATTTTGCTTGTATGATTGCAATTGTATGATTGTGATTGTATGATTGTGATTGCATGATTGTGATTGTAATTGTGATTGTATGATGGTAATTGTATGACTGTGGTAGTATGACTGTGATTGTATGATAGTGATTGTATGATTGCGACTGTATGATTGCGATTGTATGATTGTGAATGAATGACTGTGATTGAATGACTGCGATTGTATGATTGTGATTGTATGATTGTGATTGTATGATTGCGATAGTATGATTGCGATAGTATGATTGTGATTATATGACTGTGATTGTACGATAGTGATTGCATGATTGCGACTGTATGATTGCGATTGTATGATTGTGATTGTATGATTGTGATTGTATGACTGTGATTGTATGATTGTGATTGTATGATTGCGACTGTATGATTGGGATTGTATGATTGTGATTGTATTTTTGTGAATGTATGATTGTGATTGTATGACTGTGATTGTATGATTGTGATTGTATGATTGTGACTGTATTATTGTGATTTTATGATTGTGATTGTATCAGTGTTTTTGGGAGATTGTATTTATATGATTGCGAATGTATGATTGTGATTGAATGATTGTGATTGTATGAGTGCGATTGTATGATTGCGATTTTATGATTGCGATTTTATGATTGTGATTGTATGATTGTTGTTGTATGAATGCCATTATATGATTGTGATTGTATGATTGTGATTGTAGGACTGTGACAGTATGTTTGTGATTGTATGATTGTGATTGTATGATAGTGATTGTATGATTGTGATTGTATGATTGTGATTGTAGGATTGTGATTGTATGATTGCGACCGTATGATTGCGATTGTATGATTGTGATTGTATTGTTGTGAATGTATGATTGTGGTTGTACGATTGTGATTGTATGACTGTGATTGTATGATTGTGGTCGTATGACTGTGATTATATAATTGTGATTGTATGATTGTGATTGTATGATTGTGATAGTATGATTGTTATTGCATGATTGCGATTGCAGGATTATGCTTGTATGATTGTAATTGTATGATTGTGATTGTATGATTGTAATTGATGATTGTGATTGTATGATTGTGACTGTATTATTGTGATTTTACGATTGTGTATGGGAGAATGTAAATGTATGATTGCTATCTTATGGGTGTGATTGTATTATTGTGATTGTGAGTTTGTGATTGTGAGATTGTAATTGTATGATTGCGATTATATGATCGTGAGGGTATGATTGTTTTTGTATGATTGTGATTGTATGATTGCGTTTGTATGATTGTGATAGTATGATTGCGACTGCAGGATTGAGCTTGTATGATTGTGATTATATGATTGTGATTGCATGATTGTGATTGTAATTGTGATTGTATGATTGTAATTGTATGACTGTGGTAGTATGACTGTGATTGTACGATAGTGATTGTATGATTGCGACTGTATGATTGGGATTGTATGATTGTGATTGTATTGTTGTGAATGTATGATTGTGATTGTATGACTGTGATTGTATGATTGTGATTGTATGATTGTGACTGTATTATTGTGATTATATGATTGTGATTGTATCAGTGTTTTTGGGAGATCGTATTTATATGATTGCGATTGTATGATTGTGAATGAATGATTGTGGTTGTATGATTGTGAGTGTATGATTGTGATTGTATGATTGTGATTGTATGAGTGCGATTGGATGATTGCGATTTTATGATTGTGGTTGTATGATTGTTGTTGTATGAATGCCATTATATGATTGTGTTGTATGATTGTGATTGTATGATTGTGATTGTAGGACTGTGACAGTATGTTTGTGATTGTCTGATTGTGATTGTCTGATTGTGATTGTCTGATTGTGATTGTATGATTGTGATTGTATGATTGTGATTGTATGATTGCGATTGTATGATTACGACTGTATGATTGCGATTGTATGATTGTGATTGTATTGTTGTGAATGTATGATTGTGATTGTATGACTGTGATTGTATGATTGTGATTTTATGATTGTGATTGTATGATTGTGATTGTATGATTGTGACTGTATTATTGTGATTTTTAGATTGTAATTGTATGATTGTATTTTTGTAATTGCGATTGTATGATTGTAATTGTATGACTGCTTTTGTATGATTGCGATTGTATGATTGTAATTGTATGATTGTGATTGTGTTAGTGTGATTGTATGATTGTGATTGTATGATTGTGATTGTATGATTGTGATTGCATGATTGTGATTGTAATTGTGATTGTATGATTGTAATTGTATGACTGTGGTAGTATGACTGTGATTGTATGATAGTGATTGTATGATTGCGACTGTATGATTGCGATTGTATGATTGTGACTGTATGATTGCGATTGTATGATTGTGATTGTATTGTTGTGAATGTATGATTGTGATTGTATGACTGTGATTGTATGATTGTGATTGTATGGGTGCGATTGTATGATTGCGATTTTATGATTGTGATTGTATGATTGTTGCTGTATGAATGCCATTATATGATTGTGATTGTATGATTGTGATTGTATGATTGTGATTGTAGGACTGTGACAGTATGTTTTTGATTGTACGATTGTGATTAAATGATTGTGATTGTATGATTGTGATTGTATGATTGTGATTGTATGATTGCGATTGTATGATTGTGATTGTATTGTTGTGAATGCATGATTGTGATTGTATGATTGTGATTGTATGACTGCGATTGTATGATTGTGATTGTATGATTCTGGTCGTATGACTGTGATTATATGATTGTGATTGTATGATTGTGGTTGTATGATTGTGATAGTACGATTGTTATTCCATGATTGCGATTGCAGGATTATGCTTGTATGATTGTAATTGTATGATTGTGATTGTATGATTGTGATTATATGACTGTGATTATATGATAGTGATTGAATGATTGCGACAGTATGATTGCGTTTGCATGATTGTGATTATATTGTTGTGAATGTATGATTGTGATTGTATGATTGTAATTGATGATTGTGATTGTATGATTGTGACTGTATTATTGTGATTTTATGATTGTGTATGGGAGAATGTAAATGTATGATTGCTATCTTATGGGTGTGATTGTATTATTGTGATTGTGAGTTTGTGATTGTGAGATTGTAATTGTATGATTGCGATTATATGATCGTGAGGGTATGATTGTTTTTGTATGATTGTGATTGTATGATTGCGTTTGTATGATTGTGATAGTATGATTGCGACTGCAGGATTGAGCTTGTATGATTGTGATTGTATGATTGTGATTGCATGATTGTGATTGTAATTGTGATTGTATGATTGTAATTGTATGACTGTGGTAGTATGACTGTGATTGTACGATAGTGATTGTATGATTGCGACTGTATGATTGGGATTGTATGATTGTGATTGTATTGTTGTGAATGTATGATTGTGATTGTATGACTGTGATTGTATGATTGTGATTGTATGATTGTGACTGTATTATTGTGATTATATGATTGTGATTGTATCAGTGTTTTTGGGAGATCGTATTTATATGATTGCCATTGTATGATTGTGAATGAATGATTGTGATTGTATGATTGTGATTGTATGAGTGCGATTGTATGATTGCGATTTTATGATTGTGATTGTATGATTGTTGTTGTATGAATGCCATTGTATGATTGTGATTGTATGATTGTGTTTGTAGGATTGTGACAGTATGTTTGCGATTGTATGATAGTGATTGTATGATTGCGACTGTATGATTGGGATTGTATGATTGTGATTGTATTGTTGTGAATGTATGATTGTGATTGTATGACTGTGATTGTATGATTGTGATTGTAGGACTGTGACAGTATGTTTGTGGTTGTATGATTGTGATTGTATGATTGTGATTGTATGATTGTGATTGTATGATTGTGATTGTATGATTGTGATTGTGTGTGTGTGATTGTATGATTGTGACTGTATGAGTGTGACTGTATGATTGTGATAGTATGATTGTGATTGTATGATTGTGATTGTATCAATGTTTTTGGGAGATTGTATTTATATGGTTGCGATTGTATGCGTGCGACTGTATGATTGGGATTGTATGATTGTGATTGTATTGTTGTGAATGTATGATTGTGATTGTATGACTGTGATGGTATGATTGTGATTGTATGATTGTGATTGTATGATTGTGAATGTATGATTGTGATTGTATGATGGTGATTGTATGATTATGATTGTATGATTGTTTTTGTTTAATTGCGATTGTATGATTGTGATTGTATTGTTGTGAATGTATGATTGTGATTGTATGATTGTGATTGTATGACTGCAATTGTATGATTGTGATTGTATGATTGTGGTCGTATGACTGTGATTATATGTTTGTGATTGTGTGATTGTGACTGTATCATTGTGATAGTATGATTGTTATTGCATGATTGCGATTGCAGGATTATGCTTGTATGATTGTAATTGTATGATTGTGATTGTATGATTGTGATTATATGACTGTGATTATATGATAGTGATTGAATGATTGCGACAGTATGGTTGCGTTTGCATGATTGTGATTATATTGTTGTGAATGTATGATTGTGATTGTATGATTGTAATTGATGATTGTGATTGTATGATTGTGACTGTATTATTGTGATTTTTAGATTGTAATTGTATGATTGTATTTTTGTAATTGCGATTGTATGATTGTAATTGTATGACTGCTTTTGTGTGATTGCGATTGTATGATTGTAATTGTATGATTGTGATTGTATTAGTGTGATTGTATGATTGTGATTGTATGATTGTGATTGTATGATTTTGATTGTATGATTGTGATTGCATGATTGTGATTGTAATTGTGATTGTATGATTGTAATTGTATGACTGTGGTAGTATGACTGTGATTGTATGATAGTGATTTTATGATTGCGACTGTATGATTGCGATTGTATGATTGTGATTGTATTGTTGTGAATGTATGATTGTGATTTTATGACTGTGATTGTATGATTGTGATTGTATGATTGTGATTGTATGATTGTGATTGTATGATTGTGATTGTATGATTGCGATTGTATGATTGTGATTGTATTGTTGTGAATGCATGATTGTGATTGTATGATTGTGATTGTATGACTGCGATTGTATGATTGTGATTGTATGATTCTGGTCGTATGACTGTGATTATATGATTGTGATTGTATGATTGTGGTTGTATGATTGTGATAGTACGATTGTTATTCCATGATTGCGATTGCAGGATTATGCTTGTATGATTGTAATTGTATGATTGTGATTGTATGATTGTGATTATATGACTGTGATTATATGATGGTGATTGAATGATTGCGACTGTATGATCGCGTTTGCATGATTGTGATTATATTGTTGTGAATGTATGATTGTGATTGTATGACTGTAATTGATGATTGTGATTGTATGATTGTGACTGTATTATTGTGATTTTATGATTGTGTATGGGAGAATGTAAATGTATGATTGCTATCTTATGGGTGTGATTGTATTATTGTGATTGTGAGTTTGTGATTCTGAGATTGTAATTGTATGATTGCGATTGTATGATCGTGAGGGTATGATTGTTTTTGTATGATTGTGATTGTATGATTGCGTTTGTATGATTGTGATAGTATGATTGCGACTGCAGGATTGAGCTTGTATGATTGCAATTGCATGATTGTGATTGTATGATTGTGATTGCATGATTGTGATTGTAATTGTGATTGTGTGATTGTAATTGTATGACTGTGGTAGTATGACTGTGATTGTACGATAGTGATTGTATGATTGCGACTGTATGATTGGGATTGAATGATTGTGATTGTATTGTTGTGAATGCATGATTGTGATTGTATGACTGTGATTGTATGATTGTGATTGTATGATTGTGACTGTATTATTATGATTGTATGATTGTGATTGTATCAGTGTCTTTGGGAGATCGTATTTATATGATTGCCATTGTATGATTGTGAATGAATGATTGTGATTGTATGATTGTGATTGTATGAGTGCGATTGTATGATTGCGATTTTATGATTGTGATTGTATGATTGTTGTTGTATGAATGCCATTGTATGATTGTGATTGTATGATTGTGTTTGTAGGATTGTGACAGTATGTTTGCGATTGTATGATAGTGATTGTATGATTGCGACTGTATGATTGGGATTGTATGATTGTGATTGTATTGTTGTGAATGTATGATTGTGATTGTATGACTGTGATTGTATGATTGTGATTGTAGGACTGTGACAGTATGTTTGTGGTTGTATGATTGTGATTGTATGATTGTGATTGTATGATTGTGATTGTATGATTGTGATTGTATGATTGTGATTGTGTGTGTGTGATTGTATGATTGTGACTGTATGAGTGTGACTGTATGATTGTGATAGTATGATTGTGATTGTATGATTGTGATTGTATCAATGTATTTGGGAGATTGTATTTATATGGTTGCGATTGTATGAGTGCGACTGTATGATTGGGATTGTATGATTGTGATTGTATTGTTGTGAATGTATGATTGTGATTGTATGACTGTGATGGTATGATTGTGATTGTATGATTGTGATTGTATGATTGTGAATGTATGATTGTGATTGTATGATGGTGATTGTATGATTATGATTGTATGATTGTTTTTGTTTAATTGCGATTGTATGATTGTGATTGTATTGTTGTGAATGTATGATTGTGATTGTATGATTGTGATTGTATGACTGCAATTGTATGATTGTGATTGTATGATTGTGGTCGTATGACTGTGATTATATGTTTGTGATTGTGTGATTGTGACTGTATCATTGTGATAGTATGATTGTTATTGCATGATTGCGATTGCAGGATTATGCTTGTATGATTGTAATTGTATGATTGTGATTGTATGATTGTGATTATATGACTGTGATTATATGATAGTGATTGAATGATTGCGACAGTATGGTTGCGTTTGCATGATTGTGATTATATTGTTGTGAATGTATGATTGTGATTGTATGATTGTAATTGATGATTGTGATTGTATGATTGTGACTGTATTATTGTGATTTTTAGATTGTAATTGTATGATTGTATTTTTGTAATTGCGATTGTATGATTGTAATTGTATGACTGCTTTTGTGTGATTGCGATTGTATGATTGTAATTGTATGATTGTGATTGTATTAGTGTGATTGTATGATTGTGATTGTATGATTGTGATTGTATGATTTTGATTGTATGATTGTGATTGCATGATTGTGATTGTAATTGTGATTGTATGATTGTAATTGTATGACTGTGGTAGTATGACTGTGATTGTATGATAGTGATTTTATGATTGCGACTGTATGATTGCGATTGTATGATTGTGATTGTATTGTTGTGAATGTATGATTGTGATTTTATGACTGTGATTGTATGATTGTGATTGTATGATTGTGATTGTATGATTGTGATTGTATGATTGTGATTGTATGATTGCGATTGTATGATTGTGATTGTATTGTTGTGAATGCATGATTGTGATTGTATGATTGTGATTGTATGACTGCGATTGTATGATTGTGATTGTATGATTCTGGTCGTATGACTGTGATTATATGATTGTGATTGTATGATTGTGGTTGTATGATTGTGATAGTACGATTGTTATTCCGTGATTGCGATTGCAGGATTATGCTTGTATGATTGTAATTGTATGATTGTGATTGTATGATTGTGATTATATGACTGTGATTATATGATGGTGATTGAATGATTGCGACTGTATGATCGCGTTTGCATGATTGTGATTATATTGTTGTGAATGTATGATTGTGATTGTATGACTGTAATTGATGATTGTGATTGTATGATTGTGACTGTATTATTGTGATTTTATGATTGTGTATGGGAGAATGTAAATGTATGATTGCTATCTTATGGGTGTGATTGTATTATTGTGATTGTGAGTTTGTGATTCTGAGATTGTAATTGTATGATTGCGATTGTATGATCGTGAGGGTATGATTGTTTTTGTATGATTGTGATTGTATGATTGCGTTTGTATGATTGTGATAGTATGATTGCGACTGCAGGATTGAGCTTGTATGATTGCAATTGCATGATTGTGATTGTATGATTGTGATTGCATGATTGTGATTGTAATTGTGATTGTGTGATTGTAATTGTATGACTGTGGTAGTATGACTGTGATTGTACGATAGTGATTGTATGATTGCGACTGTATGATTGGGATTGAATGATTGTGATTGTATTGTTGTGAATGCATGATTGTGATTGTATGACTGTGATTGTATGATTGTGATTGTATGATTGTGACTGTATTATTATGATTGTATGATTGTGATTGTATCAGTGTCTTTGGGAGATCGTATTTATATGATTGCCATTGTATGATTGTGAATGAATGATTGTGATTGTATGATTGTGATTGTATGAGTGCGATTGTATGATTGCGATTTTATGATTGTGATTGTATGATTGTTGTTGTATGAATGCCATTGTATGATTGTGATTGTATGATTGTGTTTGTAGGATTGTGACAGTATGTTTGCGATTGTATGATAGTGATTGTATGATTGCGACTGTATGATTGGGATTGTATGATTGTGATTGTATTGTTGTGAATGTATGATTATGATTGTATGACTGTGATTGTATGATTGTGATTGTAGGACTGTGACAGTATGTTTGTGGTTGTATGATTGTGATTGTATGATTGTGATTGTATGATTGTGATTGTATGATTGTGATTGTGTGTGTGTGATTGTATGATTGTGACTGTATGAGTGTGACTGTATGATTGTGATAGTATGATTGTGATTGTATGATTGTGATTGTATCAATGTATTTGGGAGATTGTATTTATATGGTTGCGATTGTATGAGTGCGACTGTATGATTGGGATTGTATGATTGTGATTGTATTGTTGTGAATGTATGATTGTGATTGTATGACTGTGATGGTATGATTGTGATTGTATGATTGTGATTGTATGATTGTGAATGTATGATTGTGATTGTATGATGGTGATTGTATGATTATGATTGTATGATTGTTTTTGTTTAATTGCGATTGTATGATTGTGATTGTATTGTTGTGAATGTATGATTGTGATTGTATGATTGTGATTGTATGACTGCAATTGTATGATTGTGATTGTATGATTGTGGTCGTATGACTGTGATTATATGTTTGTGATTGTGTGATTGTGACTGTATCATTGTGATAGTATGATTGTTATTGCATGATTGCGATTGCAGGATTATGCTTGTATGATTGTAATTGTATGATTGTGATTGTATGATTGTGATTATATGACTGTGATTATATGATAGTGATTGAATGATTGCGACAGTATGGTTGCGTTTGCATGATTGTGATTATATTGTTGTGAATGTATGATTGTGATTGTATGATTGTAATTGATGATTGTGATTGTATGATTGTGACTGTATTATTGTGATTTTTAGATTGTAATTGTATGATTGTATTTTTGTAATTGCGATTGTATGATTGTAATTGTATGACTGCTTTTGTGTGATGGCGATTGTATGATTGTAATTGTATGATTGTGATTGTATTAGTGTGATTGTATGATTGTGATTGTATGATTGTGATTGTATGATTTTGATTGTATGATTGTGATTGCATGATTGTGATTGTAATTGTGATTGTATGATTGTAATTGTATGACTGTGGTAGTATGACTGTGATTGTATGATAGTGATTTTATGATTGCGACTGTATGATTGCGATTGTATGATTGTGATTGTATTGTTGTGAATGTATGATTGTGATTTTATGACTGTGATTGTATGATTGTGATTGTATGATTGTGATTGTATGATTGTGATTGTATGATTGTGATTGTATGATTGCGATTGTATGATTGTGATTGTATTGTTGTGAATGCATGATTGTGATTGTATGATTGTGATTGTATGACTGCGATTGTATGATTGTGATTGTATGATTCTGGTCGTATGACTGTGATTATATGATTGTGATTGTATGATTGTGGTTGTATGATTGTGATAGTACGATTGTTATTCCATGATTGCGATTGCAGGATTATGCTTGTATGATTGTAATTGTATGATTGTGATTGTATGATTGTGATTATATGACTGTGATTATATGATGGTGATTGAATGATTGCGACTGTATGATCGCGTTTGCATGATTGTGATTATATTGTTGTGAATGTATGATTGTGATTGTATGACTGTAATTGATGATTGTGATTGTATGATTGTGACTGTATTATTGTGATTTTATGATTGTGTATGGGAGAATGTAAATGTATGATTGCTATCTTATGGGTGTGATTGTATTATTGTGATTGTGAGTTTGTGATTCTGAGATTGTAATTGTATGATTGCGATTGTATGATCGTGAGGGTATGATTGTTTTTGTATGATTGTGATTGTATGATTGCGTTTGTATGATTGTGATAGTATGATTGCGACTGCAGGATTGAGCTTGTATGATTGCAATTGCATGATTGTGATTGTATGATTGTGATTGCATGATTGTGATTGTAATTGTGATTGTGTGATTGTAATTGTATGACTGTGGTAGTATGACTGTGTTTGTACGATAGTGATTGTATGATTGCGACTGTATGATTGGGATTGAATGATTGTGATTGTATTGTTGTGAATGCATGATTGTGATTGTATGACTGTGATTGTATGATTGTGATTGTATGATTGTGACTGTATTATTATGATTGTATGATTGTGATTGTATCAGTGTCTTTGGGAGATTGCATTTATATGATTGCGATTGTATGATTGTGAATGAATGATTGTGATTGTATGATTGTGATTGTATGTTTGTGATTGTATGAGTGCGATTGTATGATTGCGATTTTATGATTGTGATTGTATGATTGTTGTTGTATGAATGCCATTGTATGATTGTGATTGTATGATTGTGTTTGTAGGATTGTGACAGTATGTTTGCGATTGTATGATTGTGATTGCATGATTGTGATTGTAATTGTGATTGTATGATTTTAATTGTATGACAGTGGTAGTATGACTGTGATTGTATGATAGTGATTGTATGATTGCGACTGTATGATTGGGATTGTATGATTGTGATTGTATTGTTGTGAATGTATGATTGTGATTGTATGACTGTGATTGTATGATTGTGATAGTATGATTGTGATTGTACGATTGTGATTGTATCAATGTTTTTGGGAGATAGTATTTATATGATTGCGATTGTGTGATTGTTATTGTATGATTGTGATTGTATGTTTATGATTGTATTATTGTGATTGTATGGTTGTGATTGTATGGTTGTGATTGTATGGTTGTGATTGTATGATTGTGATTGTAATTGTGATTGTATGACAGTGGTAGTATGACTGTGATTGTATGATAGTGATTGTATGATTGCGACTGTATGATTGGGATTGTATGATTGTGATTGTATTGTTGTGAATGTATGATTGTGATTGTATGACTGTGATTGTATGATTGTGATTGTAGGACTGTGACAGTATGTTTGTGGTTGTATGATTGTGATTGTATGATTGTGATTGTATGATTGTGATTGTATGATTCTGATTGTATGATTGTGATTGTATGTGTGTGATTGTATGATTGTGACTGTATGAGTGTGACTGTATGATTGTGATAGTATGATTGTGGTTGTATGATTGTGATTGTATCAATGTTTTTGGGAGATTGTATTTATATGGTTGCGATTGTATGATTGCGACTGTATGATTGGGATTGTATGATTGTGATTGTATTGTTGTGAATGTATGATTGTGATTGTATGACTGTGATTGTATGATTGTGATTGTAGGACTGTGACAGTATGTTTGTGGTTGTATTATTGTGATTGTATGGTTGTGATTGTATGGTTGTGATTGTATGATTGCGATTGTATGATCGTGATTGTATGATTCTGATTTTATGAGTGTGATTGTATGATTGCGATAGCATGATTGTTATTGCATGATTGCGATTGCAGGATTGTGATTGCATGATGGCGATTGTATGACTGTGACTGTATAATTGTGATTGTATGATTGTGATTGTATCAATGTTTTTGGGAGATTGTATTTATATGATTGCGATTGTATGATTGTTACTGTATGATTGTGATTGTATGTTTGTGATTGTATTATTGCAATTGTATGATTGTGATTGTATGATTGTGATTGCATGATTGTGATTGTAATTGTGATTGTATGATTGTAATTGTATGACTGTGGTAGTATGACTGTGATTGTATGATAGTGATTGTATGATTGCGACTGTATGATTGGGATTGTATGATTGTGATTGTAGGATTGTGATTGTATGATCGTTATTGTGTGATTGTGATTCTGAGATTGTAATTGCATAGTTGTGATCGTATGACAGTGATTGTATGATTGTGATTGTATGATTGTGATTGTATGATTGTGAATGTATGATTGTGATTGTATGATGGTGATTGTATGATTATGATTGTATGATTGTTTTTGTTTAATTGCGATTGTATGATTGTGATTGTATTGTTGTGAATGTATGATTGTGATTGTATGATTGTGATTGTATGACTGCAATTGTATGATTGTGATTGTATGATTGTGGTCGTATGACTGTGATTATATGTTTGTGATTGTGTGATTGTGACTGTATCATTGTGATAGTATGATTGTTATTGCATGATTGCGATTGCAGGATTATGCTTGTATGATTGTAATTGTATGATTGTGATTGTATGATTGTGATTATATGACTGTGATTATATGATAGTGATTGAATGATTGCGACAGTATGATTGCGTTTGCATGATTGCGATTATATTGTTGTGAATGTATGATTGTGATTGTATGATTGTAATTGATGATTGTGATTGTATGATTGTGACTGTATTATTGTGATTTTTAGATTGTAATTGTATGATTGTATTTTTGTAATTGCGATTGTATGATTGTAATTGTATGACTGCTTTTGTGTGATTGCGATTGTATGATTGTAATTGTATGATTGTGATTGTATTAGTGTGATTGTATGATTGTGATTGTTTGATTGTGATTGTATGATTGTGATTGTATGATTGTGATTGCATGATTGTGATTGTAATTGTGATTGTATGATTGTAATTGTATGACTGTGGTAGTATGACTGTGATTGTATGATAGTGATTTTATGATTGCGACTGTATGATTGCGATTGTATGATTGTGATTGTATTGTTGTGAATGTATGATTGTGATTGTATGACTGTGATTGTATGATTGTGATTGTATGATTGTGATTGTATGATTGTGATTGTATGATTGTGATTGTATCAGTGTTTTTGGGAGATTGTATTTATATGATTGCAATTGTGTGATTGTTATTGTATGATTGCGATTGTATGATTGCGACTGTATGATTGCGATTGCATGATTGTGATTGTATTGTTGTGAATGTATGATTGTGATTGTATGACTGTGATGGTATGATTGTGATTGTATGATTGTGATTGTATGATTGTGACTGTATTATTGTGATTGTATAATTGTGATTGTATCAGTGTTTTTAGGGGATTGTATTTATATGATTGCTCTTGTATGATTGTGATTGAATGATTGTGATTGTATGATTGTAATTGTATGACTGTGGTAGTATGACTGTGATTGTATGATAGTGATTGTATGATTCCGACTGTATGACTGTGATTGTATGATTGTGATTGTATGATTGTGACTGTATTATTGTGATTTTATGATTGTGATTGTATCAGTGTTTTTGGGAGATTGTATTTATATGATTGCGATTGTATGATTGTGAATGAATGATTGTGATTGTATGATTGTGATTGTATGATTGTGATTGTATGAGTGCGATTGTATGATTGCGATTTTATAATTGTGGTTGTATGATTGTTGTTGTATCAATGCCATTATATGATTGTGATTGTATGATTGTGATTGTATGATTGTGATTGTAGGACTGTGACAGTATGTTTGTGATTGTCTGATTGTGATTGTCTAATTGTGATTGTATGATTGTGATTGTATGATTGTGATTGTATGATTGTGGCTGTATGAGTGTGACTGTATGATTGTGATAGTATGATTGTGGTTGTATGATTGTGATTGTATCAATGTTTTTGGGAGATTGTATTTATATGGTTGCGATTGTATGATTGCGACTGTATGATTGGGATTGTATGATTGTGATTGTATTGTTGTGAATGTATGATTGTGATTGTATGACGGTGATTGTATGATTGTGATTGTAGGACTGTGACAGTATGTTTGTGGTTGTATTATTGTGATTGTATGGTTGTGATTGTATGGTTGTGATTGTATGATTGCGATTGTATGATCGTGATTGTATGATTCTGATTTTATGAGTGTGATTGTATGATTGCGATAGCATGATTGTTATTGCATGATTGCGATTGCAGGATTGTGATTGCAAGATCATACATCACAATCATACAATCGCAATCATACAATCGCAATCATACCATCACAATCATACAATCGCAATCATACAATTACAATCTCCCAAATACAATCATACAATCACAATCATACAATCACAATCATACAATCACAATCATACAATCACAATCATACAATTACAATCATACAATCACAATCATACAATCACAATCATACAATCACAATCATACATTCAAAATCATGCAATCACAATCATACAATCACAATCATGCAATCACAATCACACAATCACAATCATACAATCACAATCATACAATCACAATCATACAATCACAATCATACAATCACAATCATACATTCAAATTCATGCAATCACATTCATACAATCACAATCATGCAATCACAATCATACAATCACAATCATACAATCACAATCATACAATCGCAATCATACAATTACAATCTCCCAAATACAATCTCCCAAATACAATCTCCCAAATACAATCTCCGAAATACAATCATACAATCACAATCATACCATCACAATCATACAATCACAATCATACAATCACAATCATACTATCACAATCATACAATCACAATCATACAATCACAACCATACAATCAGAATCATACAATCACAATCATACAATCACAATCATACAATCACAATCATACAATCACAGTCATACATTCAAAATCATGCAATCACAATCATACAATCGCAATCATACAATCACAATCATACAATCACAATCATACAATCAGAATCATACATTCAAAATCATGCAATCACAATCATACAATCACAATCATGCAATCACAATCATACAATCACAATCATGCAATCACAATCATACAATCACAATCATACAATCACAATCATACAATCATAATCATACAATCAAAATCACACGATCGCAATCATACAATCACAATCATACCATCACAATCATACCATCACAATCATACAATCACAATCATACAATCATAATCATACAATTACAATCATACATCACAATCATACAATCACAATCATACAATCACAATCATACAATCACAATCATACAATCACAATCATGCAATCACAATCATAAAATCATAATCATACAATCACAATCATACAATTACAATCATACAATAACAATCATGCAATCACAATCATACAATCACAATCATACAATCATAATCATACAATTACAATCATACAATCACAATCATACAATCACAATCATACAATCACAATCATACAATCACAATTATGCAATCACATTCATACAATCGCATTCATACAATCGCAATCATACAATCACAATCATACAATCACAATCATACAATCACAATCATAAAATCACAAAAATACAATCATAATCATACAATCACAATCATACAATCGCAATCATACAATCACAATCATACAATCATAATCATACAATCACAATCACACGATCGCAATCATACAATCACAATCATACCATCACAATCATACCATCACAATCATACAATCACAATCATACAATCATAATCATACAATTACAATCATACATCACAATCATACAATCACAACCATACAATCAGAATCATACAATCACAATCATACAATCACAATCATACAATCACAATCATACAATCACAATCATACAATCGCAATCATACAATTACAATCTCCCAAATACAATCTCCCAAATACAATCAAACAATCACAATCGTACAATCACAATCATACAATCACAATCATTCAATCACAATCATACAATCACAACCATACAATCAGAATTATACAATCACAATCATACAATCACAATCATACAATCACAATCATACAATCACAATCATACATTCAAAATCATGCAATCACAATCATACCATCGCAATCATACAATTACAATCTCCCAAATACAATCTCCCAAATACAATCTCCCAAATACAATCATACAATCACAATCATACAATCACAATCATACAATCACAATCATACAATCACAATCATACAATCGCAATCATACAATCACAACCATACAATCACAATCATGCAATCACAATCATACAATCACAATCATGCA
Organism: Megachile rotundata; assembly: GCF_050947335.1. Lineage (NCBI taxonomy): Eukaryota > Metazoa > Arthropoda > Insecta > Hymenoptera > Megachilidae > Megachile > Megachile rotundata. The sequence goes on along the minus strand of NW_027473318.1, from coordinate 4,078,152 downwards.
ATCACAATCATACAATCATAATCATACAATCACAATCATACAATCACAATCGTACAATCACAATCGTACAATCACAATCGCACAACCACAATCAGTCAATCACACTCATACAATCACAATCATACAATCACAATCATACAATCACAATCATACAATCACAATCATACAATCACAATCATACTTTCACAATCATACAATCACAATCATACAATCACAATCATACAATCACAATCATACAATCACAATCATACAATCACAATCATACAATCACAATCATACAATCACAATCATACTTTCACAATCATACAATCACAATCATACAATCACAATCATACAATCACAGTCATACAATCACAGTCATACGATCACAATCTCCCAAATTCAATCTCCCAAATACAATCAAACAACCACAATGATACAATCACAATCATACAATCACAATCATTCAATCACAATCATTCTATCACAATCATACAATCACAGTCATACAATCACAGTCATACAATCACAATCATACTATCACAATCATACAATCACAATCATACAATCACAATCATAAAATCACAAAAATACAATCATAATCATACAATCACAATCATACAATCGCAATCATACAATCACAATCATACAATCATAATCATACAATCACAATCATACGATCGCAATCATACAATCACAATCATACCATCACAATCATACCATCACAATCATACAATCACAATCATACAATCATAATCATACAATTACAATCATACATCACAATCAAACAATCACAATCATACAATCGCAATCATACAATCACAATCATACAATCGCAATCATACAATTACAATCTCCCAAATACAATCTCCCAAATACAATCTGCCAAATACAATCATACAATCACAATCATACAGTCACAATCATACAATCATAATCATACAATTACAATCATACATCACAATCATACAATCACAATCATACAATCGCAATCATACAATCACAATCATACAATCGCAATCATACAATCACAATCATACAATCTCAATCATACAATCACAATCATACAATCACAATCATACAGTCACAATCATGCAATCACGATCATACAATCACAATCATACAATTGCAATCATACAATTACAATCTCCCAAATACAATCTCCCAAATACAATCTCCCAAATACAATCATACAGTCACAATCATGCAATCACAATCATACAATCATAATCATACAATCACAATCATACAATCACAATCGTACAATCACAATCGTACAATCACAATCGCACAACCACAATCAGACAATCACAATCATGCAATCACAATCATACAATCACAATCATACAATCACAATCATACAATCACAATCATACAATCACAATCATACAATCGCAATCATACAATCGCAATCATACAATCACAATCATACAATCGCAATCATACAATCACAATCATACAATCTCAATCATGCAATCACAATCATACAATCACAATCATACAGTCACAATCATGCAATCACAATCATACAATCACAATCATACAATTGCAATCATACAATTACAATCTCCCAAATACAATCTCCCAAATACAATCGCCCAAATACAATCATACAGTCACAATCATGCAATCACAATCATACAATCATAATCATACAATCACAATCATACAATCACAATCGTACAATCACAATCGTACAATCACAATCGTACAATCACAATCGCACAACCACAATCAGACAATCACAATCATACAATCATAATCATACAATTACAATCATACATCACAATCATACAATCACAATCATACAATCACAATCATACAATCACAGTCATACAATCACAGTCATACAATCACAATCATACTATCACAATCATACAATCACAATCGTACAATCACAATCATACAATCACAATCATACAATCGCAAACATACAATCGCAATCATACAATCACAATCATACAATCTCAATCATACAATCACAATCATACAATCATAATCATACAATTACAATCATACATCACAATCATACAATCACAATCATACAATCGCAATCATACAATCACAATCATACAATCTCAATCATACAATCACAATCATACAATCATAATCATACAATTACAATCATACATCACAATCATACAATCACAATCATACAATCGCAATCATACAATCACAATCATACAATCGCAATCATACAATTACAATCTCCCAAATACAATCTCCCAAATACAATCAAACAATCACAATCATACAATCACAATCATACAATCACAATCATTCAATCACAATCATTCTATCACAATCATACAATCACAATCATACAATCATAATCATACAATTACAATCATACATCACAACCATACAATCACAATCATACAATCACAATCATACAATCACAGTCATACAATCACAGTCATACAATCACAATCATACTATCACAATCATACAATCACAATCGTACAATCACAATCGTACAATCACAATCATACAATCACAATCATACAATCGCAAACATACAATCGCAATCATACAATCACAATCATACAATCTCAATCATACAATCACAATCATACAATCATAATCATACAATTACAATCATACATCACAATCATACAATCACAATCATACAATCGCAATCATACAATCACAATCATACAATCGCAATCATACAATCACAATCATACAATCTCAATCATACAATCACAATCATACAATCATAATCATACAATTACAATCATACATCACAATCATACAATCACAATCATACAATCGCAATCATACAATCACAATCATACAATCGCAATCATACAATTACAATCTCCGAAATACAATCCCCCAAATACGATCATACAATCACAATCATACAATCACAATCATACAATCACAATCATACAATCACAATCATACAATCATAATCATACAATCACAATCATACTTTCACAATCATACAATCACAATCATACAATCACAATCATACAATCATAATCATACAATCACAATCATACTTTCACAATCATACAATCACAATCATACAATCGCAATCATACAATCACAATCATACCATCACAATCATACAATCACAATCATACAATCATAATCATACAATTAAAATCATACATCACAATCATACAATCACAATCATACAATCGCAATCATACAATCACAATCATAGGATCACAATCATACTTTCACAATCATACAATCACAATCATACAATCACAATCATGCAATCACAATCATACAATCACAATCATACAATCTCAATCATACAATCGCAATCATACAATCACAATCATACAATCTCAATCATACAATCACAATCATACAATCATAATCATACAATTACAATCATACATCACAATCATACAATCACAATCATACAATCGCAATCATACAATCACAATCATACAATCGCAATCATACAATTACAATCTCCCAAATACAATCTCCCAAATACAATCAAACAATCACAATCATACAATCACAATCATACAATCACAACCATTCAATCACAATCATTCTATCACAATCATACAATCACAATCATACAATCATAATCATACAATTACAATCATACATCACAACCATACAATCACAATCATACAATCACAATCATACAATCACAGTCATACAATCACAGTCATACAATCACAATCATACTATCACAATCATACAATCACAATCGTACAATCACAATCGTACAATCACAATCATACAATCACAATCATACAATCGCAAACATACAATCGCAATCATACAATCACAATCATACAATCTCAATCATACAATCACAATCATACAATCATAATCATACAATTACAATCATACATCACAATCATACAATCACAATCATACAATCGCAATCATACAATCACAATCATACAATCGCAATCATACAATCACAATCATACAATCTCAATCATACAATCACAATCATACAATCATAATCATACAATTACAATCATACATCACAATCATACAATCACAATCATACAATCGCAATCATACAATCACAATCATACAATCGCAATCATACAATTACAATCTCCGAAATACAATCCCCCAAATACGATCATACAATCACAATCATACAATCACAATCATACAATCACAATCATACAATCACAATCATACAATCATAATCATACAATCACAATCATACTTTCACAATCATACAATCACAATCATACAATCACAATCATACAATCATAATCATACAATCACAATCATACTTTCACAATCATACAATCACAATCATACAATCGCAATCATACAATCACAATCATACCATCACAATCATACAATCACAATCATACAATCATAATCATACAATTAAAATCATACATCACAATCATACAATCACAATAATACAATCGCAATCATACAATCACAATCATAGGATCACAATCATACTTTCACAATCATACAATCACAATCATACAATCACAATCATGCAATCACAATCATACAATCACAATCATACAATCTCAATCATACAATCACAATCATACAATCATAATCATACAATTACAAACATACATCACAATCATACAATCACTATCATACAATCGCAATCATACAATCACAATCATACAATCACAATCATACAATCGCAATCATACAATTACAATCTCCCAAATACAATCTCCCAAATACAATCAAACAATCACAATCATACAATCACAATCATACAATCACAATCATTCAATCACAATCATTCTATCACAATCATACAATCACAGTCATACAATCATAATCATACAATTACAAACATACATCACAATCATACAATCACAATCATACAATCGCAATCATACAATCACAATCATACAATCACAATCATACAGTCACAATCATACAATCACCATCATACTATCACAATCATACAATCACAATCATACAATCACAATCATACAATCACAATCATACAATTACAGTCATACATCGCAATCATACAATTACAATCATACATCACAATCATACAATCACAATCATACAATCGCAATCATACAATCACAATCATACAATCGCAATCATACAATTACAATCTCCCAAATACAATCTCCCAAATACAATCTCCCAAATACAATCATACAATCACAATCATACAATCACAATCATACAATCACAATCATACAATCACAGTCATACAATCACAATCATACTATCACAATCATACAATCACAATCATACAATCACAATCATACAATCACAATCATACAATCACAATCATACAATCACAATCATACAATCACAATCATACATTCAAAATCATGCAATCACAATCATACAATCACAATCATGCAATCACAATCATACAATCATAATCATACAATCACAATCGTACAATCACAATCGTACAATCACAATCGTACAATCACAATCGCACAACCATATTCAGACAATCACAATCGTACAATCACAATCGCACAAATACAATCTCCCAAATACAATCATACAATCACAATCATACAATCACAATCATGCAATCACAATCATACAATCATAATCATACAATCACAATCGTACAATCACAATCGTACAATCACAATCGTACAATCACAATCGTACAATCACAATCGCACAACCACAATCAGACAATCACAATCGTACAATCACAATCGTACAATCACAATCGCACAAATACAATCTCCCAAATACAGTCATACAATCACAATCATACAATCGCAATCATACAATCACAATCATACAATCGCAATCATACAATTACAATCTCCCAAATACAATCTCCCAAATACAATCATACAATCACAATCATACAATCACAATCATACAATCACAATCATACAATCACAATCATACAATCACAATCATACAATCACAATCATACAATCGCAAGCATACAATCACAATCATACAATCTCAATCATTCAATCACAATCATACAATCATAATCATACAATTACAGTCATACATCGCAATCATACAATCACAATCATACAATCGCAGTCATACAATCACAATCATACAATCGCAATCATGCAATTACAATCTCCCAAATACAATCTCCCAAATACAATTTCCCAAATACAATCACACAATCACAATCATACAATCGCAATCATACAATCACAATCATACAATCGCAATCATACAATCACAATCATACAATCTCAATCATACAATCACAATCATACAATCATAATCATACAATTACAATCATACATCACAATCATACAATCACAATCATACAATCGCAATCATACAATCACAATCATACAATCACAATCATTCAATCACAATCATACTATCACAATCGTACAATCACAATCGTACAATCACAATCGCACAACCACAATCAGACAATCACAATCATACAATCACAATCATACAATCACAATCATACAATCACAATCATACTTTCACAATCATACTATCACAATCATACAATCACAATCATACAATCACAGTCATACAATAACAATCATACAATCACAATCATACAATCACAATCATACAATCACAATCATACAATCACAATTATGCAATCACAATCATACAATCGCATTCATACAATCGCAATCATACAATCACAATCATACAATCACAATCACACAATCACAATCATACAATCACAATCATAAAATCACAAAAATACAATCATAATCATACAATCACAATCATACAATCGCAATCATACAATCACAATCATACAATCATAATCATACAATCACAATCAGACGATCGCAATCATACAATCACAACCATACCATCACAATCATACCATCACAATTATACAATCACAATCATACAATCGCAATCATACAATCACAATCATACAATCGCAATCATACAATTACAATCTCCCAAATGCAATCTCCCAAATACAATCTCCCAAATACAACCATACAATCACAATCATACAATCACAATCATACAATCACAATCATACAATCATAATCATACAATTACAATCATACATCACAATCATACAATCGCAATCATACAATCGCAATCATACCATCACAATCATACAATCGCAATCATACAATTACAATCTCCCAAATACAATCATACAATCACAATTATACAATCACAATCATACAATCGCAATCATACAATCATAATCATACAATTACAGTCATACATCGCAATCATACAATCACAATCATACAATCGCAGTCATACAATCGCAATCATGCAATTACAATCTCCCAAATACAATCTCCCAAATACAATTTCCCAAATACAATCACACAATCACAATCATACAATCACAATTATACAATCACAATCATACAATCGCAATCATACAATCACAATCATACAATCGCAATCATACAATTACAATCTCCCAAATGCAATCTCCCAAATACAATCTCCCAAATACAATCATACAATCACAATCATACAATCACAATCATACAATCATAATCATACAATTACAATCATACATCACAATCATACAATCGCAATCATACAATCGCAATCATACCATCACAATCATACAATCGCAATCATACAATTACAATCTCCCAAATACAATCATACAATCACAATCATACAATCACAATCATACAATCACAATCATACAATCACAATCATACAATTACAATCATACAATCACAATCATACAATCACAGTCATACAATCACAATCATACATTCAAAATCATGCAATCACAATCATACAATCACAATCATGCAATCACAATCATACAATCATAATCATACAATCACAATCATACAATCACAATCGTACAATCACAATCGTACAATCACAATCGCACAACCACAATCAGACAATCACAATAATACAATCACAAACATACAATCACAATCATATAATCACAAAAATACAATCATAATCATACAATCACAATCATACAATCGCAATCGTACAATCACAATCATACAATCATAATCATACAATCACAATCATACAGATCGCAATCATACAATCACAATCATACCATCACAATCATACCATCACAATCATAAAATCACAATCATACAATCATAATCATACAATTACAATCATACATCACAATCATACAAGCACAATCATACAATCGCATTCATACAATCGCAATCATACAATCACAATCATACAATCACAATCACACAATCACAATCATACAATCACAATCATAAAATCACAAAAATACAATAATAATCATACAATCACAATCGTACAATCACAATCGTACAATCACAATCGCACAACCACAATCAGTCAATCACACTCATACAATCACAATCATACAATCACAATCATACAATCACAATCATACAATCAAAATCATACTTTCACAATCATACAATCACAATCATACAATCACAATCATACAATCACAATCATACAATCACAATCATACAATCACAATCATACAATCACAATCATACAATCACAATCATACAATCACAATCATACAATCGCAATCATACAATCGCAATCATACAATCACAATCATAGAATCTCAATCATACAATCACAATCATACAATCCTAATCATACAATTACAATCATACAATCACAATCATACAATCACAATCATACAATCACAATCATACAATCATAATCATAGAATCACAATCACACGATCGCAATCATACAATCACAATCATACCATCACAATCATACCATCACAATCATACCATCACAATCATAAAATCACAATCATACAATCATAATCATACAATTACAATCATACATCACAATCATACAATCACAATCATACAATCGCAATCATACAATCACAATCATACAATCGCAATCATACAATTACAATCTCCCATATACAATCTCCCAAATACAATCTCCCAAATACAATCATACAATCACAATCATACAATCAAAATCATACAATCATAATCATACAATTACAATCATACATCACAATCATGCAATCACAATCATACAATCACAATCATACAATCGCAATCATACAATCACAATCATACAATCGCAATCATACAATTACAATCTCCCATATACAATCTCCCAAATACAATCTCCCAAATACAATCATACAATCACAATCATACAATCAAAATCATACAATCATAATCATACAATTACAATCATACATCACAATCATACAATCGCAATCATACAATCGCAATCATACAATCACAATCATACAATCGCAATCATACAGTTACAATCTCCCAAATACAATCTCCCAAATACAATCTCCCAAATACAATCATACAATCACAATCATACAGTCACAATCATACAATCACAATCATACTATCACAATCATACAATCACAATCATACAATCACAATCATACAATCACAATCATACAGTTACAGTCATACATCGCAATCATACAATTACAATCATACATCACAATCATACAATCACAATCATACAATCGCAATCATACAGTCACAATCATACAATCGCAATCATACAATTACAATCTCCCAAATACAATCTCCCAAATACAATCATACAATCACAATCATACAGTCACAATCATACAGTCACAATCATACAATCATAATCATACAATCGCAATCATACAATTACAATCTCCCAAATACAATCTCCCAAATACAATCTCCCAAATACAATCATACAATCACAATCATACAATCACAATCATACTTTCACAATCATACAATCACAATCATACAATCACAATCATACAATCACAGTCATACAATCACAGTCATACAATCATAATCATACAATTACAATCATACATCACAATCATACAATCACAATCATACAATCGCAATCATACAATCACAATCATACAATCGCAATCATACAATTACAATCTCCCAAATACAATCTCCCAAATACAATCAAACAATCACAATCATACAATCACAATCATACAATCACAATCATTCAATCACAATCATTCTATCACAATCATACAATCACAATCATACAATCATAATCATACAATTACAATCATACATCACAATCATACAATCACAATCATACAATCACAATCATACAATCACAGTCATACAATCACAGTCATACAATCACAATCATACTATCACAATCATACAATCACAGTCGTACAATCACAATCGTACAATCACAATCATACAATCACAATCATACAATCGCAAACATACAATCGCAATCATACAATCACAATCATACAATCTCAATCATACAATCACAATCATACAATCATAATCATACAATTACAATCATACATCACAATCATACAATCACAATCATACAATCGCAATCATACAATCACAATCATACAATCGCAATCATACAATCACAATCATACAATCTCAATCATACAATCACAATCATACAATCATAATCATACAATTACAATCATACATCACAATCATACAATCACAATCATACAATCGCAATCATACAATCACAATCATACAATCGCAATCATACAATTACAATCTCCGAAATACAATCCCCCAAATACAATCATACAATCACAATCATACAATCACAATCATACAATCACAATCATACAATCACAATCATACAATCATAATCATACAATCACAATCATACTTTCACAGTCATACAATCACAATCATACAATCACAATCATACAATCATAATCATACAATCACAATCATACTTTCACAATCATACAATCACAATCATACAATCGCAATCATACAATCACAATCATACCATCACAATCATACAATCACAATCATACAATCATAATCATACAATTAAAATCATACATCACAATCATACAATCACAATCATACAATCGCAATCATACAATCACAATCATAGGATCACAATCATACTTTGACAATCATACAATCACAATCATACAATCACAATCATACAATCACAATCGTACAATCACAATCATACAAACACAGACATACAGTCACAAGCATACAATCACAATCATACAATCACAATCATACAATCACAATCACAGAATCACAATCATACAATCACAATCGCACAACCACAATCAGACAATCACAATCATACAATCACAATCATACAATCACAATCATACAATCACAATCATACAATCACAATCATGCAATCACAATCATACAATCATATTCATACAACCACAATCATACAATCACAATCGTACATTCACAATCGTACAATCACAAACGCACAACCACAATCAGACAATCACACTCATACAATCACAATCATACAATCACAATCATACAATCACAATCATAACATCACAATCATACAATCGCAAACATACAATCACAATCATACAATCACAATCATACAATCACAATTATGCAATCACAATCATACAATCGCATTCATACAATCACAATCATACAATCACAATTATGCAATCACAATCATACAATCACAATCATACAATCACAATCATACAATCACAATCATACAATCATAATCATACAATCACAATCATACTTTCACAATCATACAATCACAATCATACAATCACAATCATACAATCATAATCATACAATCACAATCATACTTTCACAATCATACAATCACAATCATACAATCGCAATCATACAATCACAATCATACCATCACAATCATACAATCACAATCATACAATCATAATCATACAATTAAAATCATACATCACAATCATACAATCACAATCATACAATCGCAATCATACAATCACAGTCATAGGATCACAATCATACTTTGACAATCATACAATCACAATCATACAATCACAATCATACAATCACAATCGTACAATCACAATCATACAAACACAGACATACAGTCACAAGCATACAATCACAATCATACAATCACAATCATACAATCACAATCACAGAATCACAATCATACAATCACAATCGCACAACCACAATCAGACAATCACAATCATACAATCACAATCATACAATCACAATCATACAATCACAATCATACAATCACAATCATGCAATCACAATCATACAATCATATTCATACAACCACAATCATACAATCACAATCGTACATTCACAATCGTACAATCACAAACGCACAACCACAATCAGACAATCACACTCATACAATCACAATCATACAGTCACAATCATACAATCACAATCATAACATCACAATCATACAATCGCAAACATACAATCACAATCATACAATCACAATCATACAATCACAATTATGCAATCACAATCATACAATCGCATTCATACAATCACAATCATACAATCACAATTATGCAATCACAATCATACAATCGCATTCATACAATCACAATCATACAATCACAATCATACAATCACAATCATACAATCACAATCATACAATCACAATCATACAATCACAATCATACAATCACAATTATGCAATCACAATCATACAATCGCATTCATACAATCGCAATCATACAATCACAATCATACAATCACAATCATACAATCACAATCAAAAAATCACAAAAATACAATCATAAACATACAATCACAATCATACAATCGCAATCATACAATCACAATCATACAACCATAATCATACAATCAGAATCATACGATCGCAATCATACAATCACAATCATACCATCACAATCATACCATGACAATCATACAATCACAATCATACAATCATAATCATACAATTACAATCATACATCACAATCATACAATCACAATCATACAATCGCAATCATACAATCACAATCATACAATCACAATTATGCAATCACAATCATACAATCGCATTCATACAATCACAATCATACAATCACAATCATACAATCACAATCATACAATCACAATCATACAATCACAATCATACAATCACAATTATGCAATCACAATCATACAGTCGCATTCATACAATCGCAATCATACAATCACAATCATACAATCACAATCATACAATCACAATCATAAAATCACAAAAATACAATCATAAACATACAATCACAATCGTAAAATCACAATCATACAATCACAATCATACAATCATAATCATACAATCACAGTCATACGATCGCAATCATACAATCACAATCATACCATCACAATCATACCATGACAATCATACAATCACAATCATACAATCATAATCATACAATTACAATCATACATCACAATCATACAATCACAATCATACAATCGCAATCATACAATCACAATCATACAATCGCAATCATACAATTACAATCTCCCAAATACAATCTCCCAAATACAATCTCCCAAATACAATCATACAATCACAATCATACAATCACAATCATACAATCACAATCATACTATCACAATCATACAATCACAATCATACAATCACAACCATACAATCAGAATCATACAATCACAATCATACAATCACAATCATACAATCACAATCATACATTCAAAATCATGCAATCACAATCATACAATTACAGTCATACATCGCAATCATACAATTACAATCATACATCACAATCATACAATCACAATCATACAATCGCAATCATACAATCACAATCATACAATCGCAATCATACAATTACAATCTCCCAAATACAATCTCCCAAATACAATCTCCCAAATACAATCATACAATCACAATCATACAGTCACAATCATACAATCATAATCATACAATTACAATCATACATCACAATCATACAATGACAATCATACAATCGCAATCATACAATCACAATCATACAATCGCAATCATACAATCACAATCATACAATCATAATCATACAATTACAAACATACATCACAATCATACAATCACAATTATACAATCGCAATCATACAATCACAATCATACAATCGCAATCATACAATCACAATCATACAATCGCAATCATACAATCACAATCATACAATCGCAATCATACAATCACAATCATACAATCTCAATCATACAATCACAAACATACAATCACAATCATATAATCACAATCATACAATCACAATCATACAATCACAATCATACAATCACAATCATACAATCACAATCATACATTCAAAATCATGCAATCACAATCATACAGTCACAATCATACAATCTCAATCATACAATCACAAACATGCAATCACAATCATACAGTCACAATCATGCAATCACAATCATACAATCACAATCATACAATCTCAATCATACAATCACAATCATACAATCATAATCATACAATTACAATCATACATCACAAACATACAATCACAATCATACAATCGCAATCATACAATCACAATCATACAATCGCAATCATACAATCACAATCATACAATCTCAATCATACAATCACAATCATACAATCATAATCATACAATTACAATCATACATCACAATCATACAATCACAATCATACAATCGCAATCATACAATCACAATCATACAATCTCAATCATACAATCACAATCATACAATCATAATCATACAATTACAATCATACATCACAATCATTCAATCACAATCATACTATCACAATCGTACAATCACAATCGTACAATCACAATCGCACAACCACAATCAGACAATCACAATCATACAATCACAATCATACAATCACAATCATACAATCACAATCATACTTTCACAATCATACTATCACAATCATACAATCACAATCATACAATCACAGTCATACAATAACAATCATACAATCACAATCATACAATCACAATCATACAATCACAATCATACAATCACAATTATGCAATCACAATCATACAATCGCATTCATACAATCGCAATCATACAATCACAATCATACAATCACAATCACACAATCACAATCATACAATCACAATCATAAAATCACAAAAATACAATCATAATCATACAATCACAATCATACAATCGCAATCATACAATCACAATCATACAATCATAATCATACAATCACAATCATACAATCACAATCATACAATCACAATCATACAATCGCAATCATACAATTACAATCTCCCAAATACAATCTCCCAAATACAATCTCCGAAATACAATCATACAATCACAATCATACCATCACAATCATACAATCACAATCATACAATCACAATCATACTATCACAATCATACAATCACAATCATACAATCACAACCATACAATCAGAATCATACAATCACAATCATACAATCACAATCATACAATCACAATCATACAATCACAATCATACATTCAAAATCATGCAGTCACAATCATACAATCGCAATCATACAATCACAATCATACAATCACAATCATACAATCAGAATCATACATTCAAAATCATGCAATCACAATCATACAATCACAATCATGCAATCACAATCATACAATCACAATCATGCAATCACAATCATACAATCACAATCGTACAATCACAATCGTACAATCACAATCGCACAACCACAATCAGTCAATCACACTCATACAATCACAATCATACAATCACAATCATACAATCACAATCATACTTTCACAATCATACAATCACAATCATACAATCACAATCATACAATCACAATCATACGATCACAATCATACAATCACAATCATACAATCACAATCATACAATCACAATCATACAATCGCAATCATACAATCACAATCATAGAATCTCAATCATACAATCACAATCATACAATCATAATCATACAATTACAATCATACAATCACAATCATACAATCACAATCATACAATCACAATCATACAATCACAATTATGCAATCACATTCATACAATCGCATTCATACAATCGCAATCATACAATCACAATCATACAATCACAATCATACAATCACAATCATACAATCACAATCATACATTCAAATTCATGCAATCACATTCATACAATCACAATCATGCAATCACAATCATACAATCATAATCATACAATCACAATCATACAATCACAATCGTACAATCACAATCATACAATCACAATCATACAATCACAATCATACAATCACAATCATACAATCACAATCATACAATCGCAATCATACAATTACAATCTCCCAAATACAATCTCCCAAATACAATCTCCCAAATACAATCTCCGAAATACAATCATACAATCACAATCATACCATCACAATCATACAATCACAATCATACAATCACAATCATACTATCACAATCATACAATCACAATCATACAATCACAACCATACAATCAGAATCATACAATCACAATCACACGATCGCAATCATACAATCACAATCATACCATCACAATCATACCATCACAATCATACAATCACAATCATACAATCATAATCATACAATTACAATCATACATCACAATCATACAATCACAATCATACAATCGCAATCATACAATCACAATCATACAATCGCAATCGTACAATTACAATCTCCCAAATACAATCTCCCAAATACAATCAAACAATCACAATCATACAATCACAATCATACAATCACAATCATTCAATCACAATCATACAATCACAACCATACAATCAGAATTATACAATCACAATCATACAATCACAATCATACAATCACAATCATACAATCACAATCATACATTCAAAATCATGCAATCACAATCATACCATCGCAATCATACAATTACAATCTCCCAAATACAATCTCCCAAATACAATCTCCCAAATACAATCATACAATCACAATCATACAATCACAATCATACAATCACAATTATGCAATCACAATCATACAATCGCATTCATACAATCACAATCATACAATCACAATCATACAATCACAATCATACAATCACAACCATACAATCACAATCATGCAATCACAATCATAAAATCATAATCATACAATCACAATCATACAATTACAATCATACAATAACAATCATGCAATCACAATCATACAATCACAATCATACTATCACAATCATACAATCACAATCATATAATCACAATCATACAATCACAATCATACAATCACAATCATACAATCACAATCATACAATCACAATCATACAATCAGAATCATACATTCAAAATCATGCAATCACAATCATACAATCACAATCATGCAATCACAATCATACAATCATAATCATACAATCACAATCATACAATCACAATCATACAATCACAACCATACAATCACAATCATGCAATCACAATCATACAATCACAATCATGCAATCACAATCATACAATCATAATCATACAATCACAATCATACAATCACAATCGTACAATCACAATCGTACAATCACAATCGCACAACCACAATCAGTCAATCACACTCATACAATCACAATCATACAATCACAATCATACAATCACAATCATACAATCACAATCATACTTTCACAATCATACAATCACAATCATACAATCACAATCATACAATCACAATCATACAATCACAATCATACAATCACAATCATACAATCACAATCATACAATCACAATCATACTTTCACAATCATACAATCACAATCATACAATCACAATCATACAATCACAGTCATACAATCACAGTCATACAATCACAATCTCCCAAATACAATCTCCCAAATACAATCAAACAACCACAATCATACAATCACAATCATACAATCACAATCATTCAATCACAATCATTCTATCACAATCATACAATCACAGTCATACAATCACAGTCATACAATCACAATCATACTATCACAATCATACAATCACAATCATACAATCACAATCATAAAATCACAAAAATACAATCATAATCATACAATCACAATCATACAATCGCAATCATACAATCACAATCATACAATCATAATCATACAATCACAATCATACGATCGCAATCATACAATCACAATCATACCATCACAATCATACCATCACAATCATACAATCACAATCATACAATCATAATCATACAATTACAATCATACATCACAATCAAACAATCACAATCATACAATCGCAATCATACAATCACAATCATACAATCGCAATCATACAATTACAATCTCCCAAATACAATCTCCCAAATACAATCTGCCAAATACAATCATACAATCACAATCATACAGTCACAATCATACAATCATAATCATACAATTACAATCATACATCACAATCATACAATCACAATCATACAATCGCAATCATACAATCACAATCATACAATCGCAATCATACAATCACAATCATACAATCTCAATCATACAATCACAATCATACAATCACAATCATACAGTCACAATCATGCAATCACGATCATACAATCACAATCATACAATTGCAATCATACAATTACAATCTCCCAAATACAATCTCCCAAATACAATCTCCCAAATACAATCATACAGTCACAATCATGCAATCACAATCATACAATCATAATCATACAATCACAATCATACAATCACAATCGTACAATCACAATCGTACAATCACAATCGCACAACCACAATCAGACAATCACAATCATGCAATCACAATCATACAATCACAATCATACAATCACAATCATACAATCACAATCATACAATCACAATCATACAATCGCAATCATACAATCGCAATCATACAATCACAATCATACAATCGCAATCATACAATCACAATCATACAATCTCAATCATACAATCACAATCATACAATCACAATCATACAGTCACAATCATGCAATCACAACCATACAATCACAATCATACAATTGCAATCATACAATTACAATCTCCCAAATACAATCTCCCAAATACAATCTCCCAAATACAATCATACAGTCACAATCATGCAATCACAATCATACAATCATAATCATACAATCACAATCATACAATCACAATCGTACAATCACAGTCCTACAATCACAGTCATACAATCACAATCATACTATCACAATCATACAATCACAATCGTACAATCACAATCATACAATCACAATCATACAATCGCAAACATACAATCGCAATCATACAATCACAATCATACAATCTCAATCATACAATCACAATCATACAATCACAATCATTCAATCGCAATCATTCTATCACAATCATACAATCACAATCATACAATCATAATCATACAATTACAATCATACATCACAATCATACAATCGCAATCATACAATCACAATCATACAATCGCAATCATACAATCACAATCATACAATCTCAATCATACAATCACAATCATACAATCATAATCATACAATTACAATCATACATCACAATCATACAATCACAATCATACAATCGCAATCATACAATCACAATCATACAATCGCAATCATACAACTACAATCTCCCAAATACAATCTCCCAAATACAATCAAACAATCACAATCATACAATCACAATCATACAATCACAATCATACAATCACAATCATTCAATCGCAATCATGCTATCACAATCATACAATCACAATCATACAATCATAATCATACAATTACAATCATACATCACAACCATACAATCACAATCATACAATCACAATCATACAATCACAGTCATACAATCACAGTCATACAATCACAATCATACTATCACAATCATACAATCACAATCGTACAATCACAATCGTACAATCACAATCATACAATCACAATCATACAATCGCAAACATACAATCGCAATCATACAATCACAATCATACAATCTCAATCATACAATCACAATCATACAATCATAATCATACAATTACAATCATACATCACAATCATACAATCACAATCATACAATCGCAATCATACAATCACAATCATACAATCGCAATCATACAATCACAATCATACAATCTCAATCATACAATCACAATCATACAATCATAATCATACAATTACAATCATACATCACAATCATACAATCACAATCATACAATCGCAATCATACAATCACAATCATACAATCGCAATCATACAATTACAATCTCCGAAATACAATCCCCCAAATACGATCATACAATCACAATCATACAATCACAATCATACAATCACAATCATACAATCACAATCATACAATCATAATCATACAATCACAATCATACTTCCACAATCATACTATCACAATCATACAATCACAATCATACAATCACAATCATAAAATCACAAAAATACAATCATAATCATACAATCACAATCATACAATCGCAATCATACAATCACAATCATACAATCATAATCATACAATCACAATCATACGATCGCAATCATACAATCACAATCATACCATCACAATCATACCATCACAATCATACAATCACAATCATACAATCATAATCATACAATTACAATCATACATCACAATCAAACAATCACAATCATACAATCGCAATCATACAATCACAATCATACAATCGCAATCATACAATTACAATCTCCCAAATACAATCTCCCAAATACAATCTGCCAAATACAATCATACAATCACAATCATACAGTCACAATCATACAATCATAATCATACAATTACAATCATACATCACAATCATACAATCACAATCATACAATCGCAATCATACAATCACAATCATACAATCGCAATCATACAATCACAATCATACAATCTCAATCATACAATCACAATCATACAATCACAATCATACAGTCACAATCATGCAATCACGATCATACAATCACAATCATACAATTGCAATCATACAATTACAATCTCCCAAATACAATCTCCCAAATACAATCTCCCAAATACAATCATACAGTCACAATCATGCAATCACAATCATACAATCATAATCATACAATCACAATCATACAATCACAATCGTGCAATCACAATCGTACAATCACAATCGCACAACCACAATCAGACAATCACAATCATGCAATCACAATCATACAATCACAATCATACAATCACAATCATACAATCACAATCATACAATCACAATCATACAATCGCAATCATACAATCGCAATCATACAATCACAATCATACAATCGCAATCATACAATCACAATCATACAATCTCAATCATACAATCACAATCATACAATCACAATCATACAGTCACAATCATGCAATCACAATCATACAATCACAATCATACAATTGCAATCATACAATTACAATCTCCCAAATACAATCTCCCAAATACAATCTCCCAAATACAATCATACAGTCACAATCATGCAATCACAATCATACAATCATAATCATACAATCACAATCATACAATCACAATCGTACAATCACAATCGTACAATCACAATCGTACAATCACAATCGCACAACCACAATCAGACAATCACAATCATACAATCATAATCATACAATTACAATCATACATCACAATCATACAATCACAATCATACAATCACAATCATACAATCACAGTCATACAATCACAGTCATACAATCACAATCATACTATCACAATCATACAATCACAATCGTACAATCACAATCATACAATCACAATCATACAATCGCAAACATACAATCGCAATCATACAATCACAATCATACAATCTCAATCATACAATCACAATCATACAATCATAATCATACAATTACAATCATACATCACAATCATACAATCACAATCATACAATCGCAATCATACAATCACAATCATACAATCGCAATCATACAATCACAATCATACAATCTCAATCATACAATCACAATCATACAATCATAATCATACAATTACAATCATACATCACAATCATACAATCACAATCATACAATCGCAATCATACAATCACAATCATACAATCGCAATCATACAATTACAATCTCCCAAATACAATCTCCCAAATACAATCAAACAATCACAATCATACAATCACAATCATACAATCACAATCATTCAATCACAATCATTCTATCACAATCATACAATCACAATCATACAATCATAATCATACAATTACAATCATACATCACAACCATACAATCACAATCATACAATCACAATCATACAATCACAGTCATACAATCACAGTCATACAATCACAATCATACTATCACAATCATACAATCACAATCGTACAATCACAATCGTACAATCACAATCATACAATCACAATCATACAATCGCAAACATACAATCGCAATCATACAATCACAATCATACAATCTCAATCATACAATCACAATCATACAATCATAATCATACAATTACAATCATACATCACAATCATACAATCACAATCATACAATCGCAATCATACAATCACAATCATACAATCGCAATCATACAATCACAATCATACAATCTCAATCATACAATCACAATCATACAATCATAATCATACAATTACAATCATACATCACAATCATACAATCACAATCATACAATCGCAATCATACAATCACAATCATACAATTGCAATCATACAATTACAATCTCCGAAATACAATCCCCCAAATACGATCATACAATCACAATCATACAATCACAATCATACAATCACAATCATACAATCACAATCATACAATCATAATCATACAATCACAATCATACTTTCACAATCATACAATCACAATCATACAATCACAATCATACAATCATAATCATACAATCACAATCATACTTTCACAATCATACAATCACAATCATACAATCGCAATCATACAATCACAATCATACCATCACAATCATACAATCACAATCATACAATCATAATCATACAATTAAAATCATACATCACAATCATACAATCACAATCATACAATCGCAATCATACAATCACAATCATAGGATCACAATCATACTTTCACAATCATACAATCACAATCATACAATCACAATCATGCAATCACAATCATACAATCACAATCATACAATCTCAATCATACAATCACAATCATACAATCATAATCATACAATTACAAACATACATCACAATCATACAATCACTATCATACAATCGCAATCATACAATCACAATCATACAATCACAATCATACAATCGCAATCATACAATTACAATCTCCCAAATACAATCTCCCAAATACAATCAAACAATCACAATCATACAATCACAATCATACAATCACAATCATTCAATCACAATCATTCAATCACAATCATTCTATCACAATCATACAATCACAGTCATACAATCATAATCATACAATTACAAACATACATCACAATCATACAATCACAATCATACAATCGCAATCATACAATCACAATCATACAATCACAATCATACAGTCACAATCATACAATCACCATCATACTATCACAATCATACAATCACAATCATACAATCACAATCATACAATCACAATCATACAATTACAGTCATACATCGCAATCATACAATTACAATCATACATCACAATCATACAATCACAATCATACAATCGCAATCATACAATCACAATCATACAATCGCAATCATACAATTACAATCTCCCAAATACAATCTCCCAAATACAATCTCCCAAATACAATCATACAATCACAATCATACAATCACAATCATACAATCACAATCATACAATCACAGTCATACAATCACAATCATACTATCACAATCATACAATCACAATCATACAATCACAATCATACAATCACAATCATACAATCACAATCATACAATCACAATCATACAATCACAATCATACAATCACAATCATACATTCAAAATCATGCAATCACAATCATACAATCACAATCATGCAATCACAATCATACAATCATAATCATACAATCACAATCGTACAATCACAATCGTACAATCACAATCGTACAATCACAATCGCACAACCATATTCAGACAATCACAATCGTACAATCACAATCTCCCAAATACAATCTCCCAAATACAATCAAACAATCACAATCATACAATCACAATCATACAATCACAATCATTCAATCACAATCATTCTATCACAATCATACAATCACAATCATACAATCATAATCATACAATTACAATCATACATCACAACCATACAATCACAATCATACAATCACAATCATACAATCACAGTCATACAATCACAGTCATACAATCACAATCATACTATCACAATCATACAATCACAATCGTACAATCACAATCGTACAATCACAATCATACAATCACAATCATACAATCGCAAACATACAATCGCAATCATACAATCACAATCATACAATCTCAATCATACAATCACAATCATACAATCATAATCATACAATTACAATCATACATCACAATCATACAATCACAATCATACAATCGCAATCATACAATCACAATCATACAATCGCAATCATACAATTACAATCTCCGAAATACAATCCCCCAAATACGATCATACAATCACAATCATACAATCACAATCATACAATCACAATCATACAATCACAATCATACAATCGCAATCATACAATCACAATCATACAATCGCAATCATACAATTACAATCTCCCAAATACAATCTCCCAAATACAATCTCCCAAATACAATCATACAATCACAATCATACAATCACAATCATACAATCACAATCATACAATCACAGTCATACAATCACAATCATACTATCACAATCATACAATCACAATCATACAATCACAATCATACAATCACAATCATACAATCACAATCATACAATCACAATCATACAATCACAATCATACATTCAAAATCATGCAATCACAATCATACAATCACAATCATGCAATCACAATCATACAATCATAATCATACAATCACAATCGTACAATCACAATCGTACAATCACAATCGTACAATCACAATCGCACAACCATATTCAGACAATCACAATCGTACAATCACAATCGCACAAATACAATCTCCCAAATACAATCATACAATCACAATCATACAATCACAATCATGCAATCACAATCATACAATCATAATCATACAATCACAATCGTACAATCACAATCGTACAATCACAATCGTACAATCACAATCGTACAATCACAATCGCACAACCACAATCAGACAATCACAATCATACAATCACAATCATACAATCACAATCATACAATCACAATCATACTTTCACAATCATACTATCACAATCATACAATCACAATCATACAATCACAGTCATACAATAACAATCATACAATCACAATCATACAATCACAATCATACAATCACAATCATACAATCACAATTATGCAATCACAATCATACAATCGCATTCATACAATCGCAATCATACAATCACAATCATACAATCACAATCACACAATCACAATCATACAATCACAATCATAAAATCACAAAAATACAATCATAATCATACAATCACAATCATACAATCGCAATCATACAATCACAATCATACAATCATAATCATACAATCACAATCAGACGATCGCAATCATACAATCACAACCATACCATCACAATCATACCATCACAATTATACAATCACAATCATACAATCGCAATCATACAATCACAATCATACAATCACAATCATACAATTACAATCTCCCAAATGCAATCTCCCAAATACAATCTCCCAAATACAACCATACAATCACAATCATACAATCACAATCATACAATCACAATCATACAATCATAATCATACAATTACAATCATACATCACAATCATACAATCGCAATCATACAATCGCAATCATACCATCACAATCATACAATCGCAATCATACAATTACAATCTCCCAAATACAATCATACAATCACAATTATACAATCACAATCATACAATCGCAATCATACAATCATAATCATACAATTACAGTCATACATCGCAATCATACAATCACAATCATACAATCGCAGTCATACAATCACAATCATACAATCGCAATCATGCAATTACAATCTCCCAAATACAATCTCCCAAATACAATTTCCCAAATACAATCACACAATCACAATCATACAATCACAATTATACAATCACAATCATACAATCGCAATCATACAATCACAATCATACAATCGCAATCATACAATTACAATCTCCCAAATGCAATCTCCCAAATACAATCTCCCAAATACAATCATACAATCACAATCATACAATCACAATCATACAATCATAATCATACAATTACAATCATACATCACAATCATACAATCGCAATCATACAATCGCAATCATACCATCACAATCATACAATCGCAATCATACAATTACAATCTCCCAAATACAATCATACAATCACAATCATACAATCACAATCATACAATCACAATCATACAATCACAATCATACAATTACAATCATACAATCACAATCATACAATCACAGTCATACAATCACAATCATACATTCAAAATCATGCAATCACAATCATACAATCACAATCATGCAATCACAATCATACAATCATTATCATACAATCACAATCATACAATCACAATCGTACAATCACAATCGTACAATCACAATCGCACAACCACAATCAGACAATCACAATAATACAATCACAAACATACAATCACAATCATATAATCACAAAAATACAATCATAATCATACAATCACAATCATACAATCGCAATCGTACAATCACAATCATACAATCATAATCATACAATCACAATCATACAGATCGCAATCATACAATCACAATCATACCATCACAATCATAAAATCACAATCATACAATCATAATCATACAATTACAATCATACATCACAATCATACAAGCACAATCATACAATCGCATTCATACAATCGCAATCATACAATCACAATCATACAATCACAATCACACAATCACAATCATACAATCACAATCATAAAATCACAAAAATACAATAATAATCATACAATCACAATCGTACAATCACAATCGTACAATCACAATCGCACAACCACAATCAGTCAATCACACTCATACAATCACAATCATACAATCACAATCATACAATCACAATCATACAATCAAAATCATACTTTCACAATCATACAATCACAATCATACAATCACAATCATACAATCACAATCATACAATCACAATCATACAATCACAATCATACAATCACAATCATACAATCACAATCATACAATCACAATCATACAATCGCAATCATACAATCACAATCATACAATCGCAATCATACAATCACAATCATACAATCACAATCATACAATCACAATCATAAAATCACAAAAATACAATCATAATCATACAATCACAATCATACAATCGCAATCATACAATCACAATCATACAATCATAATCATAGAATCACAATCACACGATCGCAATCATACAATCACAATCATACCATCACAATCATACCATCACAATCATACCATCACAATCATAAAATCACAATCATACAATCATAATCATACAATTACAATCATACATCACAATCATACAATCACAATCATACAATCGCAATCATACAATCACAATCATACAATCGCAATCATACAATTACAATCTCCCATATACAATCTCCCAAATACAATCTCCCAAATACAATCATACAATCACAATCATACAATCAAAATCATACAATCATAATCATACAATTACAATCATACATCACAATCATACAATCGCAATCATACAATCGCAATCATACAATCACAATCATACAATCGCAATCATACAGTTACAATCTCCCAAATACAATCTCCCAAATACAATCTCCCAAATACAATCATACAATCACAATCATACAGTCACAATCATACAATCACAATCATACTATCACAATCATACAATCACAATCATACAATCACAATCATACAATCACAATCATACAATTACAGTCATACATCGCAATCATACAATTACAATCGTACATCACAATCATACAATCACAATCATACAATCGCAATCATACAGTCACAATCATACAATCGCAATCATACAATTACAATCTCCCAAATACAATCTCCCAAATACAATCAAACAATCACAATCATACAATCACAATCATACAATCACAATCATTCAATCACAATCATACAATCACAGTCATACAATCACAGTCATACAATCATAATCATACAATTACAATCATACATCACAATCATACAATCACAATCATACAATCGCAATCATACAATCACAATCATACAATCGCAATCATACAATTACAATCTCCCAAATACAATCTCCCAAATACAATCAAACAATCACAATCATACAATCACAATCATACAATCACAATCATTCAATCACAATCATTCTATCACAATCATACAATCACAATCATACAATCATAATCATACAATTACAATCATACATCACAATCATACAATCACAATCATACAATCACAATCATACAATCACAGTCATACAATCACAGTCATACAATCACAATCATACTATCACAATCATACAATCACAGTCGTACAATCACAATCGTACAATCACAATCATACAATCACAATCATACAATCGCAAACATACAATCGCAATCATACAATCACAATCATACAATCTCAATCATACAATCACAATCATACAATCATAATCATACAATTACAATCATACATCACAATCATACAATCACAATCATACAATCGCAATCATACAATCACAATCATACAATCGCAATCATACAATCACAATCATACAATCTCAATCATACAATCACAATCATACAATCATAATCATACAATTACAATCATACATCACAATCATACAATCACAATCATACAATCGCAATCATACAATCACAATCATACAATCGCAATCATACAATTACAATCTCCGAAATACAATCCCCCAAATACAATCATACAATCACAATCATACAATCACAATCATACAATCACAATCATACAATCACAATCATACAATCATAATCATACAATCACAATCATACTTTCACAATCATACAATCACAATCATACAATCACAATCATACAATCATAATCATACAATCACAATCATACTTTCACAATCATACAATCACAATCATACAATCGCAATCATACAATCACAATCATACCATCACAATCATACAATCACAATCATACAATCATAATCATACAATTAAAATCATACATCACAATCATACAATCACAATCATACAATCGCAATCATACAATCACAATCATAGGATCACAATCATACTTTGACAATCATACAATCACAATCATACAATCACAATCATACAATCACAATCGTACAATCACAATCATACAAACACAGACATACAGTCACAAGCATACAATCACAATCATACAATCACAATCATACAATCACAATCACAGAATCACAATCATACAATCACAATCGCACAACCACAATCAGACAATCACAATCATACAATCACAATCATACAATCACAATCATACAATCACAATCATACAATCACAATCATGCAATCACAATCATACAATCATATTCATACAACCACAATCATACAATCACAATCGTACATTCACAATCGTACAATCACAAACGCACAACCACAATCAGACAATCACACTCATACAATCACAATCATACAATCACAATCATACAATCACAATCATAACATCACAATCATACAATCGCAAACATACAATCACAATCATACAATCACAATCATACAATCACAATTATGCAATCACAATCATACAATCGCATTCATACAATCACAATCATACAATCACAATTATGCAATCACAATCATACAATCGCATTCATACAATCACAATCATACAATCACAATCATACAATCACAATCATACAATCACAATCATACAATCACAATCATACAATCACAATCATACAATCACAATCATACAATCA
Organism: Megachile rotundata; assembly: GCF_050947335.1. Classification (NCBI taxonomy): domain Eukaryota; kingdom Metazoa; phylum Arthropoda; class Insecta; order Hymenoptera; family Megachilidae; genus Megachile; species Megachile rotundata. Next base: position 4,048,672 of record NW_027473318.1, on the reverse strand, counting down.
CAATTATGCAATCACAATCATACAATCGCATTCATACAATCGCAATCATACAATCACAATCATACAATCACAATCATACAATCACAATCAAAAAATCACAAAAATACAATCATAAACATACAATCACAATCATACAATCGCAATCATACAATCACAATCATACAACCATAATCATACAATCAGAATCATACGATCGCAATCATACAATCACAATCATACCATCACAATCATACCATGACAATCATACAATCACAATCATACAATCATAATCATACAATTACAATCATACATCACAATCATACAATCACAATCATACAATCGCAATCATACAATCACAATCATACAATCACAATTATGCAATCACAATCATACAATCGCATTCATACAATCACAATCATACAATCACAATCATACAATCACAATCATACAATCACAATCATACAATCACAATCATACAATCACAATTATGCAATCACAATCATACAGTCGCATTCATACAATCGCAATCATACAATCACAATCATACAATCACAATCATACAATCACAATCATAAAATCACAAAAATACAATCATAAACATACAATCACAATCGTAAAATCACAATCATACAATCACAATCATACAATCATAATCATACAATCACAGTTATACGATCGCAATCATACAATCACAATCATACCATCACAATCATACCATGACAATCATACAATCACAATCATACAATCATAATCATACAATTACAATCATACATCACAATCATACAATCACAATCATACAATCGCAATCATACAATCACAATCATACAATCGCAATCATACAATTACAATCTCCAAAATACAATCTCCCAAATACAATCTCCCAAATACAATCATACAATCACAATCATACAATCACAATCATACAATCACAATCATACTATCACAATCATACAATCACAATCATACAATCACAACCATACAATCAGAATCATACAATCACAATCATACAATCACAATCATACAATCACAATCATACATTCAAAATCATGCAATCACAATCATACAATTACAGTCATACATCGCAATCATACAATTACAATCATACATCACAATCATACAATCACAATCATACAATCGCAATCATACAATCACAATCATACAATCGCAATCATACAATCACAATCATACAATCGCAATCATACAATCACAATCATACAATCTCAATCATACAATCACAAACATACAATCACAATCATATAATCACAATCATACAATCACAATCATACAATCACAATCATACAATCACAATCATACAATCACAATCATACATTCAAAATCATGCAATCACAATCATACAGTCACAATCATACAATCTCAATCATACAATCACAAACATACAATCACAATCATACAGTCACAATCATGCAATCACAATCATACAATCACAATCATACAATCTCAATCATACAATCACAATCATACAATCATAATCATACAATTACAATCATACATCACAATCATACAATCACAATCATACAATCGCAATCATACAATCACAATCATACAATCGCAATCATACAATCACAATCATACAATCTCAATCATACAATCACAATCATACAATCATAATCATACAATTACAATCATACATCACAATCATACAATCACAATCATACAATCGCAATCATACAATCACAATCATACAATCTCAATCATACAATCACAATCATACAATCATAATCATACAATTACAATCATACATCACAATCATACAATCACAATCATACAATCGCAATCATACAATCACAATCATACAATCACAATCATTCAATCACAATCATACTATCACAATCGTACAATCACAATCGTACAATCACAATCGCACAACCACAATCAGACAATCACAATCATACAATCACAATCATACAATCACAATCATACAATCACAATCATACAATCACAATCATACTTTCACAATCATACTATCACAATCATACAATCACAATCATACAATCACAGTCATACAATAACAATCATACAATCACAATCATACAATCACAATCATACAATCACAATCATACAATCACAATTATGCAATCACAATCATACAATCGCATTCATACAATCGCAATCATACAATCACAATCATACAATCACAATCACACAATCACAATCATACAATCACAATCATAAAATCACAAAAATACAATCATAATCATACAATCACAATCATACAATCGCAATCATAAAATCACAATCATACAATCATAATCATACAATCACAATCAGACGATCGCAATCATACAATCACAACCATACCATCACAATCATACCATCACAATCATACCATCACAATTCTACAATCACAATCATACAATCGCAATCATACAATCACAATCATACAATCGCAATCATACAATTACAATCTCCCAAATGCAATCTCCCAAATACAATCTCCCAAATACAATCATACAATCACAATCATACAATCACAATCATACAATCACAATCATACAATCATAATCATACAATTACAATCATACATCACAATCATACAATCGCAATCATACAATCGCAATCATACCATCACAATCATACAATCGCAATCATACAATTACAATCTCCCAAATACAATCATACAATCACAATCATACAATCACAATCATACAATCACAATCATACAATCACAATCATACAATTACAATCATACAATCACAATCATACAATCACAATCATACAATCACAATCATACATTCAAAATCATGCAATCACAATCATACAATCACAATCATGCAATCACAATCACACAATCATAATCATACAATCACAATCATACAATCACAATCATACAATCACAATCATACTATCACAATCATACAATCACAATCATACAATCACAATCATACAATCACAATCATACAATCACAATCATACAATCACAATCATACAATCACAATCATACAATCACAATCATACAATCACAATCATACAATCACAATCATACAATCACAATCATACAATCACAATCATACATTCAAATTCATGCAATCACATTCATACAATCACAATCATGCAATCACAATCATACAATCATAATCATACAATCACAATCATACAATCACAATCGTACAATCACAATCATACAATCACAATCATACAATCACAATCATACAATCACAATCATACAATCACAATCATACAATCACAATCATACAATCGCAATCATACAATTACAATCTCCCAAATACAATCTCCCAAATACAATCTCCCAAATACAATCTCCGAAATACAATCATACAATCACAATCATACCATCACAATCATACAATCACAATCATACAATCACAATCATACTATCACAATCATACAATCACAATCATACAATCACAACCATACAATCAGAATCATACAATCACAATCATACAATCACAATCATACAATCACAATCATACAATCACAATCATACATTCAAAATCATGCAATCACAATCATACAATCGCAATCATACAATCACAATCATACAATCACAATCATACAATCAGAATCATACATTCAAAATCATGCAATCACAATCATACAATCACAATCATGCAATCACAATCATACAATCACAATCATGCAATCACAATCATACAATCACAATCGTACAATCACAATCGTACAATCACAATCGCACAACCACAATCAGTCAATCACACTCAAACAATCACAATCATACAATCACAATCATACAATCACAATCATACTTTCACAATCATACAATCACAATCATACAATCACAATCATACAATCACAATCATACGATCACAATCATACAATCACAATCATACAATCACAATCATACAATCACAATCATACAATCGCAATCATACAATCACAATCATAGAATCTCAATCATACAATCACAATCATACAATCATAATCATACAATTACAATCATACAATCACAATCATACAATCACAATCATACAATCACAATCATACAATCACAATTATGCAATCACATTCATACAATCGCATTCATACAATCGCAATCATACAATCACAATCATACAATCACAATCATACAATCACAATCATAAAATCACAAAAATACAATCATAATCATACAATCACAATCATACAATCGCAATCATACAATCACAATCATACAATCATAATCATACAATCACAATCACACGATCGCAATCATACAATCACAATCATACCATCACAATCATACCATCACAATCATACAATCACAATCATACAATCATAATCATACAATTACAATCATACATCACAATCATACAATCACAATCATACAATCGCAATCATACAATCACAATCACACAATCGCAATCATACAATTACAATCTCCCAAATACAATCTCCGAAATACAATCAAACAATCACAATCATACAATCACAATCATACAATCACAATCATTCAATCACAATCATACAATCACAACCATACAATCAGAATTATACAATCACAATCATACAATCACAATCATACAATCACAATCATACATTCAAAATCATGCAATCACAATCATACCATCGCAATCATACAATTACAATCTCCCAAATACAATCTCCCAAATACAATCTCCCAAATACAATCATACAATCACAATCATACAATCACAATCATACAATCACAATCATACAATCACAATCATACAATCACAATTATGCAATCACAATCATACAATCGCATTCATACAATCACAATCATACAATCACAATCATACAATCACAATCATACAATCACAACCATACAATCACAATCATGCAATCACAATCATAAAATCATAATCATACAATCACAATCATACAATTACAATCATACAATAACAATCATGCAATCACAATCATACAATCACAATCATACTATCACAATCATACAATCACAATCATATAATCACAATCATACAATCACAATCATACAATCACAATCATACAATCACAATCATACAATCACAATCATACAATCAGAATCATACATTCAAAATCATGCAATCACAATCATACAATCACAATCATGCAATCACAATCATACAATCATAATCATACAATCACAATCATACAATCACAATCATACAATCACAATCATACAATCACAACCATACAATCACAATCATGCAATCACAATCATACAATCACAATCATGCAATCACAATCATACAATCATAATCATACAATTACAATCATACAATCACAATCGTACAATCACAATCGTACAATCACAATCGCACAACCACAATCAGTCAATCACACTCATACAATCACAATCATACAATCACAATCATACAATCACAATCATACAATCACAATCATACTTTCACAATCATACAATCACAATCATACAATCACAATCATACAATCACAATCATACAATCACAATCATACAATCACAATCATACAATCACAATCATACTTTCACAATCATACAATCACAATCATACAATCACAATCATACAATCACAGTCATACAATCACAGTCATACAATCACAATCTCCCAAATACAATCTCCCAAATACAATCAAACAACCACAATCATACAATCACAATCATACAATCACAATCATGCAATCACAATCATTCTATCACAATCATACAATCACAGTCATACAATCACAGTCATACAATCACAATCATACTATCACAATCATACAATCACAATCATACAATCACAATCATAAAATCACAAAAATACAATCATAATCATACAATCACAATCATACAATCGCAATCATACAATCACAATCATACAATCATAATCATACAATCACAATCATACGATCGCAATCATACAATCACAATCATACCATCACAATCATACCATCACAATCATACAATCACAATCATACAATCATAATCATACAATTACAATCATACATCACAATCAAACAATCACAATCATACAATCGCAATCATACAATCACAATCATACAATCGCAATCATACAATTACAAGCTCCCAAATACAATCTCCCAAATACAATCTGCCAAATACAATCATACAATCACAATCATACAGTCACAATCATACAATCATAATCATACAATTACAATCATACATCACAATCATACAATCACAATCATACAATCGCAATCATACAATCACAATCATACAATCGCAATCATACAATCACAATCATACAATCTCAATCATACAATCACAATCATACAATCATAATCATACAATTACAATCATACATCACAATCATACAAGCACAATCATACAATCGCATTCATACAATCGCAATCATACAATCACAATCATACAATCACAATCACACAATCACAATCATACAATCACAATCATAAAATCACAAAAATACAATAATAATCATACAATCACAATCGTACAATCACAATCGTACAATCACAATCGCACAACCACAATCAGTCAATCACACTCATACAATCACAATCATACAATCACAATCATACAATCACAATCATACAATCAAAATCATACTTTCACAATCATACAATCACAATCATACAATCACAATCATACAATCACAATCATACAATCACAATCATACAATCACAATCATACAATCACAATCATACAATCACAATCATACAATCACAATCATACAATCGCAATCATACAATCACAATCATACAATCGCAATCATACAATCACAATCATACAATCACAATCATACAATCACAATCATAAAATCACAAAAATACAATCATAATCATACAATCACAATCATACAATCGCAATCATACAATCACAATCATACAATCATAATCATAGAATCACAATCACACGATCGCAATCATACAATCACAATCATACCATCACAATCATACCATCACAATCATACCATCACAATCATAAAATCACAATCATACAATCATAATCATACAATTACAATCATACATCACAATCATACAATCACAATCATACAATCGCAATCATACAATCACAATCATACAATCGCAATCATACAATTACAATCTCCCATATACAATCTCCCAAATACAATCTCCCAAATACAATCATACAATCACAATCATACAATCAAAATCATACAATCATAATCATACAATTACAATCATACATCACAATCATACAATCGCAATCATACAATCGCAATCATACAATCACAATCATACAATCGCAATCATACAGTTACAATCTCCCAAATACAATCTCCCAAATACAATCTCCCAAATACAATCATACAATCACAATCATACAGTCACAATCATACAATCACAATCATACTATCACAATCATACAATCACAATCATACAATCACAATCATACAATCACAATCATACAATTACAGTCATACATCGCAATCATACAATTACAATCATACATCACAATCATACAATCACAATCATACAATCGCAATCATACAGTCACAATCATACAATCGCAATCATACAATTACAATCTCCCAAATACAATCTCCCAAATACAATCAAACAATCACAATCATACAATCACAATCATACAATCACAATCATTCAATCACAATCATACAATCACAGTCATACAATCACAGTCATACAATCATAATCATACAATTACAATCATACATCACAATCATACAATCACAATCATACAATCGCAATCATACAATCACAATCATACAATCGCAATCATACAATTACAATCTCCCAAATACAATCTCCCAAATACAATCAAACAATCACAATCATACAATCACAATCATACAATCACAATCATTCAATCACAATCATTCTATCACAATCATACAATCACAATCATACAATCATAATCATACAATTACAATCATACATCACAATCATACAATCACAATCATACAATCACAATCATACAATCACAGTCATACAATCACAGTCATACAATCACAATCATACTATCACAATCATACAATCACAGTCGTACAATCACAATCGTACAATCACAATCATACAATCACAATCATACAATCGCAAACATACAATCGCAATCATACAATCACAATCATACAATCTCAATCATACAATCACAATCATACAATCATAATCATACAATTACAATCATACATCACAATCATACAATCACAATCATACAATCGCAATCATACAATCACAATCATACAATCGCAATCATACAATCACAATCATACAATCTCAATCATACAATCACAATCATACAATCATAATCATACAATTACAATCATACATCACAATCATACAATCACAATCATACAATCGCAATCATACAATCACAATCATACAATCGCAATCATACAATTACAATCTCCGAAATACAATCCCCCAAATACAATCATACAATCACAATCATACAATCACAATCATACAATCACAATCATACAATCACAATCATACAATCATAATCATACAATCACAATCATACTTTCACAATCATACAATCACAATCATACAATCACAATCATACAATCATAATCATACAATCACAATCATACTTTCACAATCATACAATCACAATCATACAATCGCAATCATACAATCACAATCATACCATCACAATCATACAATCACAATCATACAATCATAATCATACAATTAAAATCATACATCACAATCATACAATCACAATCATACAATCGCAATCATACAATCACAATCATAGGATCACAATCATACTTTGACAATCATACAATCACAATCATACAATCACAATCATACAATCACAATCGTACAATCACAATCATACAAACACAGACATACAGTCACAAGCATACAATCACAATCATACAATCACAATCATACAATCACAATCACAGAATCACAATCATACAATCACAATCGCACAACCACAATCAGACAATCACAATCATACAATCACAATCATACAATCACAATCATACAATCACAATCATACAATCACAATCATGCAATCACAATCATACAATCATATTCATACAACCACAATCATACAATCACAATCGTACATTCACAATCGTACAATCACAAACGCACAACCACAATCAGACAATCACACTCATACAATCACAATCATACAATCACAATCATACAATCACAATCATAACATCACAATCATACAATCGCAAACATACAATCACAATCATACAATCACAATCATACAATCACAATTATGCAATCACAATCATACAATCGCATTCATACAATCACAATCATACAATCACAATTATGCAATCACAATCATACAATCGCATTCATACAATCACAATCATACAATCACAATCATACAATCACAATCATACAATCACAATCATACAATCACAATCATACAATCACAATCATACAATCACAATCATACAATCACAATTATGCAATCACAATCATACAATCGCATTCATACAATCGCAATCATACAATCACAATCATACAATCACAATCATACAATCACAATCAAAAAATCACAAAAATACAATCATAAACATACAATCACAATCATACAATCGCAATCATACAATCACAATCATACAACCATAATCATACAATCAGAATCATACGATCGCAATCATACAATCACAATCATACCATCACAATCATACCATGACAATCATACAATCACAATCATACAATCATAATCATACAATTACAATCATACATCACAATCATACAATCACAATCATACAATCGCAATCATACAATCACAATCATACAATCACAATTATGCAATCACAATCATACAATCGCATTCATACAATCACAATCATACAATCACAATCATACAATCACAATCATACAATCACAATCATACAATCACAATCATACAATCACAATTATGCAATCACAATCATACAGTCGCATTCATACAATCGCAATCATACAATCACAATCATACAATCACAATCATACAATCACAATCATAAAATCACAAAAATACAATCATAAACATACAATCACAATCGTAAAATCACAATCATACAATCACAATCATACAATCATAATCATACAATCACAGTTATACGATCGCAATCATACAATCACAATCATACCATCACAATCATACCATGACAATCATACAATCACAATCATACAATCATAATCATACAATTACAATCATACATCACAATCATACAATCACAATCATACAATCGCAATCATACAATCACAATCATACAATCGCAATCATACAATTACAATCTCCCAAATACAATCTCCCAAATACAATCTCCCAAATACAATCATACAATCACAATCATACAATCACAATCATACAATCACAATCATACTATCACAATCATACAATCACAATCATACAATCACAACCATACAATCAGAATCATACAATCACAATCATACAATCACAATCATACAATCACAATCATACATTCAAAATCATGCAATCACAATCATACAATTACAGTCATACATCGCAATCATACAATTACAATCATACATCACAATCATACAATCACAATCATACAATCGCAATCATACAATCACAATCATACAATCGCAATCATACAATCACAATCATACAATCGCAATCATACAATCACAATCATACAATCTCAATCATACAATCACAAACATACAATCACAATCATATAATCACAATCATACAATCACAATCATACAATCACAATCATACAATCACAATCATACAATCACAATCATACATTCAAAATCATGCAATCACAATCATACAGTCACAATCATACAATCTCAATCATACAATCACAAACATACAATCACAATCATACAGTCACAATCATGCAATCACAATCATACAATCACAATCATACAATCTCAATCATACAATCACAATCATACAATCATAATCATACAATTACAATCATACATCACAATCATACAATCACAATCATACAATCGCAATCATACAATCACAATCATACAATCGCAATCATACAATCACAATCATACAATCTCAATCATACAATCACAATCATACAATCATAATCATACAATTACAATCATACATCACAATCATACAATCACAATCATACAATCGCAATCATACAATCACAATCATACAATCTCAATCATACAATCACAATCATACAATCATAATCATACAATTACAATCATACATCACAATCATACAATCACAATCATACAATCGCAATCATACAATCACAATCATACAATCACAATCATTCAATCACAATCATACTATCACAATCGTACAATCACAATCGTACAATCACAATCGCACAACCACAATCAGACAATCACAATCATACAATCACAATCATACAATCACAATCATACAATCACAATCATACAATCACAATCATACTTTCACAATCATACTATCACAATCATACAATCACAATCATACAATCACAGTCATACAATAACAATCATACAATCACAATCATACAATCACAATCATACAATCACAATCATACAATCACAATTATGCAATCACAATCATACAATCGCATTCATACAATCGCAATCATACAATCACAATCATACAATCACAATCACACAATCACAATCATACAATCACAATCATAAAATCACAAAAATACAATCATAATCATACAATCACAATCATACAATCGCAATCATAAAATCACAATCATACAATCATAATCATACAATCACAATCAGACGATCGCAATCATACAATCACAACCATACCATCACAATCATACCATCACAATCATACCATCACAATTCTACAATCACAATCATACAATCGCAATCATACAATCACAATCATACAATCGCAATCATACAATTACAATCTCCCAAATGCAATCTCCCAAATACAATCTCCCAAATACAATCATACAATCACAATCATACAATCACAATCATACAATCACAATCATACAATCATAATCATACAATTACAATCATACATCACAATCATACAATCGCAATCATACAATCGCAATCATACCATCACAATCATACAATCGCAATCATACAATTACAATCTCCCAAATACAATCATACAATCACAATCATACAATCACAATCATACAATCACAATCATACAATCACAATCATACAGTTACAATCATACAATCACAATCATACAATCACAATCATACAATCACAATCATACATTCAAAATCATGCAATCACAATCATACAATCACAATCATGCAATCACAATCACACAATCATAATCATACAATCACAATCATACAATCACAATCATACAATCACAATCATACTATCACAATCATACAATCACAATCATACAATCACAATCATACAATCACAATCATACAATCACAATCATACAATCACAATCATACAATCACAATCATACAATCACAATCATACAATCACAATCATACAATCACAATCATACAATCACAATCATACAATCACAATCATACAATCACAATCATACATTCAAATTCATGCAATCACATTCATACAATCACAATCATGCAATCACAATCATACAATCATAATCATACAATCACAATCATACAATCACAATCGTACAATCACAATCATACAATCACAATCATACAATCACAATCATACAATCACAATCATACAATCACAATCATACAATCACAATCATACAATCGCAATCATACAATTACAATCTCCCAAATACAATCTCCCAAATACAATCTCCCAAATACAATCTCCGAAATACAATCATACAATCACAATCATACCATCACAATCATACAATCACAATCATACAATCACAATCATACTATCACAATCATACAATCACAATCATACAATCACAACCATACAATCAGAATCATACAATCACAATCATACAATCACAATCATACAATCACAATCATACAATCACAATCATACATTCAAAATCATGCAATCACAATCATACAATCGCAATCATACAATCACAATCATACAATCACAATCATACAATCAGAATCATACATTCAAAATCATGCAATCACAATCATACAATCACAATCATGCAATCACAATCATACAATCACAATCATGCAATCACAATCATACAATCACAATCGTACAATCACAATCGTACAATCACAATCGCACAACCACAATCAGTCAATCACACTCAAACAATCACAATCATACAATCACAATCATACAATCACAATCATACTTTCACAATCATACAATCACAATCATACAATCACAATCATACAATCACAATCATACGATCACAATCATACAATCACAATCATACAATCACAATCATACAATCACAATCATACAATCGCAATCATACAATCACAATCATAGAATCTCAATCATACAATCACAATCATACAATCATAATCATACAATTACAATCATACAATCACAATCATACAATCACAATCATACAATCACAATCATACAATCACAATTATGCAATCACATTCATACAATCGCATTCATACAATCGCAATCATACAATCACAATCATACAATCACAATCATACAATCACAATCATAAAATCACAAAAATACAATCATAATCATACAATCACAATCATACAATCGCAATCATACAATCACAATCATACAATCATAATCATACAATCACAATCACACGATCGCAATCATACAATCACAATCATACCATCACAATCATACCATCACAATCATACAATCACAATCATACAATCATAATCATACAATTACAATCATACATCACAATCATACAATCACAATCATACAATCGCAATCATACAATCACAATCACACAATCGCAATCATACAATTACAATCTCCCAAATACAATCTCCGAAATACAATCAAACAATCACAATCATACAATCACAATCATACAATCACAATCATTCAATCACAATCATACAATCACAACCATACAATCAGAATTATACAATCACAATCATACAATCACAATCATACAATCACAATCATACATTCAAAATCATGCAATCACAATCATACCATCGCAATCATACAATTACAATCTCCCAAATACAATCTCCCAAATACAATCTCCCAAATACAATCATACAATCACAATCATACAATCACAATCATACAATCACAATCATACAATCACAATCATACAATCACAATTATGCAATCACAATCATACAATCGCATTCATACAATCACAATCATACAATCACAATCATACAATCACAATCATACAATCACAACCATACAATCACAATCATGCAATCACAATCATAAAATCATAATCATACAATCACAATCATACAATTACAATCATACAATAACAATCATGCAATCACAATCATACAATCACAATCATACTATCACAATCATACAATCACAATCATATAATCACAATCATACAATCACAATCATACAATCACAATCATACAATCACAATCATACAATCACAATCATACAATCAGAATCATACATTCAAAATCATGCAATCACAATCATACAATCACAATCGTGCAATCACAATCATACAATCATAATCATACAATCACAATCATACAATCACAATCATACAATCACAATCATACAATCACAACCATACAATCACAATCATGCAATCACAATCATACAATCACAATCATGCAATCACAATCATACAATCATAATCATACAATTACAATCATACAATCACAATCGTACAATCACAATCGTACAATCACAATCGCACAACCACAATCAGTCAATCACACTCATACAATCACAATCATACAATCACAATCATACAATCACAATCATACAATCACAATCATACTTTCACAATCATACAATCACAATCATAAAATCACAATCATACAATCACAATCATACAATCACAATCATACAATCACAATCATACAATCACAATCATACTTTCACAATCATACAATCACAATCATACAATCACAATCATACAATCACAGTCATACAATCACAGTCATACAATCACAATCTCCCAAATACAATCTCCCAAATACAATCAAACAACCACAATCATACAATCACAATCATACAATCACAATCATGCAATCACAATCATTCTATCACAATCATACAATCACAGTCATACAATCACAGTCATACAATCACAATCATACTATCACAATCATACAATCACAATCATACAATCACAATCATAAAATCACAAAAATACAATCATAATCATACAATCACAATCATACAATCGCAATCATACAATCACAATCATACAATCATAATCATACAATCACAATCATACGATCGCAATCATACAATCACAATCATACCATCACAATCATACCATCACAATCATACAATCACAATCATACAATCATAATCATACAATTACAATCATACATCACAATCAAACAATCACAATCATACAATCGCAATCATACAATCACAATCATACAATCGCAATCATACAATTACAAGCTCCCAAATACAATCTCCCAAATACAATCTGCCAAATACAATCATACAATCACAATCATACAGTCACAATCATACAATCATAATCATACAATTACAATCATACATCACAATCATACAATCACAATCATACAATCGCAATCATACAATCACAATCATACAATCGCAATCATACAATCACAATCATACAATCTCAATCATACAATCACAATCATACAATCACAATCATACAGTCACAATCATGCAATCACGATCATACAATCACAATCATACAATTGCAATCATACAATTACAATCTCCCAAATACAATCTCCCAAATACAATCTCCCAAATACAATCATACAGTCACAATCATGCAATCACAGTCATACAATCATAATCATACAATCACAATCATACAATCACAATCGTACAATCACAATCGTACAATCACAATCGTACAATCACAATCGCACAACCACAATCAGACAATCACAATCATGCAATCACAATCATACAATCACAATCATACAATCACAATCATACAATCACAATCATACAATCACAATCATACAATCGCAATCATACAATCACAATCATACAATCGCAATCATACAATCACAATCATACAATCTCAATCATACAATCACAATCATACAATCACAATCATACAGTCACAATCATGCAATCACAATCATACAATCACAATCATACAATCGCAATCATACAATTACAATCTCCCAAATACAATCTCCCAAATACAATCAAACAATCACAATCATACAATCACAATCATACAATCACAATCATTCAATCACAATCATTCTATCACAATCATACAATCACAGTCATACAATCACAGTCATACAATCACAATCATACTATCACAATCATACAATCACAATCATACAATCACAATCATAAAATCACAAAAATACAATCATAATCATACAATCACAATCATACAATCGCAATCATACAATCACAATCATACAATCATAATCATACAATCACAATCATACGATCGCAATCATACAATCACAATCATACCATCACAATCATACCATCACAATCATACAATCACAATCATACAATCATAATCATACAATTACAATCATACATCACAATCAAACAATCACAATCATACAATCGCAATCATACAATCACAATCATACAATCGCAATCATACAATTACAATCTCCCAAATACAATCTCCCAAATACAATCTGCCAAATACAATCATACAATCACAATCATACAGTCACAATCATACAATCATAATCATACAATTACAATCATACATCACAATCATACAATCACAATCATACAATCGCAATCATACAATCACAATCATACAATCGCAATCATACAATCACAATCATACAATCTCAATCATACAATCACAATCATACAATCACAATCATACAGTCACAATCATGCAATCACGATCATACAATCACAATCATACAATTGCAATCATACAATTACAATCTCCCAAATACAATCTCCCAAATACAATCTCCCAAATACAATCATACAGTCACAATCATGCAATCACAATCATACAATTATAATCATACAATCACAATCATACAATCACAATCGTACAATCACAATCGTACAATCACAATCGTACAATCACAATCGCACAACCACAATCAGACAATCACAATCATGCAATCACAATCATACAATCACAATCATACAATCACAATCATACAATCACAATCATACAATCACAATCATACAATCGCAATCATACAATCGCAATCATACAATCACAATCATACAATCGCAATCATACAATCACAATCATACAATCTCAATCATACAATCACAATCATACAATCACAATCATACAGTCACAATCATGCAATCACAATCATACAATCACAATCATACAATTGCAATCATACAATTACAATCTCCCAAATACAATCTCCCAAATACAATCTCCCAAATACAATCATACAGTCACAATCATGCAATCACAATCATACAATCATAATCATACAATCACAATCATACAATCACAATCGTACAATCACAATCGTACAATCACAATCGTACAATCACAATCGCACAACCACAATCAGACAATCACAATCATACAATCACAATCATACAGTCACAATCATGCAATCACAATCATACAATCACAATCATACAATTGCAATCATACAATTACAATCTCCCAAATACAATCTCGCAAATACAATCTCCCAAATACAATCTCCCAAATACAATCATACAGTCACAATCATGCAATCACAATCATACAATCATAATCATACAATCACAATCATACAATCACAATCGTACAATCACAATCGTACAATCACAATCGCACAACCACAATCAGACAATCACAATCATACAATCACAATCATACAATCACAATCATAGAATCACAATCATACTTTCACAATCATACTATCACAATCATACAATCACAATCATACAATCACAGTCATACAATCACAGTCATACAATCACAATCATACTATCACAATCATACAATCACAATCATACAATCACAATCGTACAATCACAATCATACAATCACAAACATACAGTCACAATCATACAATCACAATCATACAATCACAATCACAGAATCTCGATCATACAATCACAATCGCACAACCACAATCAGACAATCACAATCATACAATCACAATCGTACAATCACAATCGTACAATCACAATCGCACAACCACAATCAGTCAATCACACTCATACAATCACAATCATACAATCACAATCATACAATCACAATCATACAATCACAATCATACAATCACAATCATACTTTCACAATCATACAATCACAATCATACAATCACAATCATACAATCACAATCATACAATCACAATCATACAATCACAATCATACAATCACAATCATACAATCACAATCATACAATCACAATCATACAATCACAATCATACAATCGCAATCATACAATCACAATCATAGAATCTCAATCATACAATCACAATCATACAATCATAATCATACAATTACAATCATACAATCACAATCATACAATCACAATCATACAATCACAATCATACAATCACAATTATGCAATCACATTCATACAATCGCATTCATACAATCGCAATCATACAATCACAATCATACAATCACAATCATACAATCACAATCATACAATCACAATCATAAAATCACAAAAATACAATCATAATCATACAATCACAATCATACAATCGCAATCGTACAATCACAATCATACAATCATAATCATACAATCACAATCACACGATCGCAATCATACAATCACAATCATACCATCACAATCATACCATCACAATCATACAATCACAATCATACAACCATAATCATACAATTACAATCATACATCACAATCATACAATCACAATCACACGATCGCAATCATACAATCACAATCATACCATCACAATCATACCATCACAATCATACAATCACAATCATACAATCATAATCATACAATTAAAATCATACATCACAATCATACAATCACAATCATACAATCGCAATCATACAATCACAATCATACAATCGCAATCATACAATTACAATCTCCCAAATACAATCTCCCAAATGCAATCTCCCAAATACAATCATACAATCACAATCATACAATCAAAATCATACAATCATAATCACACAATTACAATCATACATCACAATCATACAATCGCAATCATACAATCGCAATCATACAATCACAATCATACAATCGCAATTATACAGTTACAATCTCCCAAATACAATCTCCCAAATACAATCTCCCAAATACAATCATACAATCACAATCATGCAGTCACAATCATACAATCACAATCATACTATCACAATCATACAATCACAATCATACAATCACAATCATACAATCACAATCATACAATCACAATCATACAATTACAGTCATACATCGCAATCATACAATTACAATCATACATCACAGTCATACAATCACAATCATACAATTACAATCTCCCAAATACAATCTCCCAAATACAATTATACAATCACAATCATACAGTCACAATCATACAATCATAATCATACAATCGCAATCATACAATTACAATCTCCCAAATACAATCTCCCAAATACAATCTCCCAAATACAATCATACAATCACAATCATACAATCACAATCATATAATCACAATCATACAATCACAATCATACAATCACAATCATACAATCACAATCATACAATCACAATCAAACAATCAGAATCATACATTCAAAATCATGCAATCACAATCATACAATCACAATCATGCAATCACAATCATACAATCATAATCATACAATCACAATCATACAATCACAATCATACAATCACAACCATACAATCACAATCATGCAATCACAATCATACAATCACAATCATGCAATCACAATCATACAATCATAATCATACAATCTCAATCATACAATCACAATCGTACAATCACAATCGTACAATCACAATCGCACAACCACAATCAGTCAATCACACTCATACAATCACAATCATACAATCACAATCATACAATCACAATCATACAATCACAATCATACTTTAACAATCATACAATCACAATCATACAATCACAATCATACAATCACAATCATACAATCGCAATCTCCCAAATACAATCTCCCAAATACAATCTCCCAAATACAATCATACAATCACAATCATACAGTCACAATCATACAATCACAGTCATACAATCACAGTCATACAATCACAATCATACTATCACAATCATACAATCACAATTATACAATCGCAATCATACAATCACAATCATACAATCGCAATCATACAATTACAATCTCCCAAATACAATCAAACAACCACAATCATACAATCACAATCATACAATCACAATCATTCAATCACAATCATTCTATCACAATCATACAATCACAGTCATACAATCACAGTCATACAATCACAATCATACTATCACAATCATACAATCACAATCATACAATCACAATCATAAAATCACAAAAATACAATCATAATCATACAATCACAATCATACAATCGCAATCATACAATCACAATCATACAATCATAATCATACAATCACAATCATACGATCGCAATCATACAATCACAATCATACCATCACAATCATACCATCACAATCATACAATCACAATCATACAATCATAATCATACAATTACAATCATACATCACAATCAAACAATCACAATCATACAATCGCAATCATACAATCACAATCATACAATCGCAATCATACAATTACAATCTCCCAAATACAATCTCCCAAATACAATCTGCCAAATACAATCATACAATCGCAATCATACAGTCACAATCATACAATCATAATCAGACAACCACAATCATACAATCACAATCATACAATCACAATCATACAATCACAATCATACAATCGCAATCATACAATCGCAATCATACAATCACAATCATACAATCTCAATCATACAATCACAATCATACAATCACAATCATACAGTCACAATCATGCAATCACAATCATACAATCACAATCATACAATTGCAATCATACAATTACAATCTCCCAAATACAATCTCCCAAATACAATCTCCCAAATGCAATCATACAGTCACAATCATGCAATCACAATCATACAATCATAATCATACAATCACAATCATACAATCACAATCGTACAATCACAATCGTACAATCACAATCGCACAACCACAATCAGACAATCACAATCATACAATCACAATCATACAATCACAATCATAGAATCACAATCATACTTTCACAATCATACAATCACAATCATACAATCACAATCATACAATCACAGTCATACAATCACAGTCATACAATCACAATCATACTATCACAATCATACAATCACAATCATACAATCACAATCGTACAATCACAATCATACAATCACAAACATACAGTCACAATCATACAATCACAATCATACAATCACAATCACAGAATCTCAATCATACAATCACAATCGCACAACCACAATCAGACAATCACAATCATACAATCACAATCGTACAATCACAATCGTACAATCACAATCGTACAATCACAATCGCACAACCACAATCAGTCAATCACACTCATACAATCACAATCATACAATCACAATCATACAATCACAATCATACAATCACAATCATACAATCACAATCATACAATCACAATCATACAATCACAATCATACTTTCACAATCATACAATCACAATCATACAACCACAATCATACAATCACAATCATACAATCACAATCATACAATCACAATCATACAATCACAATCATACAATCACAATCATACAATCACAATCATACAATCACAATCATACAATCGCAATCATACAATCACAATCATAGAATCTCAATCATACAATCACAATCATACAATCATAATCATACAATTACAATCATACAATCACAATCATACAATCACAATCATACAAGCACAATCATACAATCACAATTATGCAATCACATTCATACAATCGCATTCATACAATCGCAATCATACAATCACAATCATACAATCACAAACATACAATCACAATCATAAAATCACAAAAATACAATCATAATCATACAATCACAATCATACAATCACAATCATACAATCACAATCATACAATCACAATCATACAATCACAATCATACAATCGCAATCATACAATCACAATCATACAATCGCAATCATACAATCACAATCATACAATCTCAATCATACAATCACAATCATACAATCACAATCATACAGTCACAATCATGCAATCACAATCATACAATCACAATCATACAATTGCAATCATACAATTACAATCTCCCAAATACAATCTCCCAAATACAATCTCCCAAATACAATCTCCCAAATACAATCTCCCAAATACAATCATACAGTCACAATCATACAATCACAATTATGCAATCACATTCATACAATCGCATTCATACAATCGCAATCATACAATCACAATCATACAATCACAATCATACAATCACAATCATAAAATCACAAAAATACAATCATAATCATACAATCACAATCATACAATCGCAATCGTGCAATCACAATCATACAATCATAATCATACAATCACAATCACACGATCGCAATCATACAATCACAATCATACCATCACAATCATACCATCACAATCATACAATCACAATCATACAATCATAATCATACAATTACAATCATACATCACAATCATACAATCACAATCATACAATCGCAATCATACAATCACAATCATACAATCACAATCGTACAATCACAATCGTACAATCACAATCGCACAACCACAATCAGTCAATCACACTCATACAATCACAATCATACAATCACAATCATACAATCACAATCATACAATCACAATCATACTTTAACAATCATACAATCACAATCATACAATCACAATCATACAATCACAATCATACAATCGCAATCTCCCAAATACAATCTCCCAAATACAATCTCCCAAATACAATCATACAATCACAATCATACAGTCACAATCATACAATCACAGTCATACAATCACAGTCATACAATCACAATCATACTATCACAATCATACAATCACAATTATACAATCGCAATCATACAATCACAATCATACAATCGCAATCATACAATCACAATCATAGAATCTCAATCATACAATCACAATCATACAATCATAATCATACAATTACAATCATACAATCACAATCATACCATCACAATCATACCATCACAATCATACAATCACAATCATACAATCATAATCATACAATTACAATCATACATCACAATCATACAATCACAATCATACAATCGCAATCATACAATCACAATCATACAATCACAATCATACAATCACAATCATACAATCACAATCATACAATCACAATCATACAATCGCAATCATACAATCACAATCATACAATCGCAATCATACAATCACAATCATACAATCTCAATCATACAATCACAATCATACAATCACAATCATACAGTCACAATCATGCAATCACAATCATACAATCACAATCATACAATTGCAATCATACAATTACAATCTCCCAAATACAATCTCCCAAATACAATCTCCCAAATACAATCTCCCAAATACAATCATACAGTCACAATCATACAATCACAATTATGCAATCACATTCATACAATCGCATTCATACAATCGCAATCATACAATCACAATCATACAATCACAATCATACAATCACAATCATAAAATCACAAAAATACAATCATAATCATACAATCACAATCATACAATCGCAATCGTGCAATCACAATCATACAATCATAATCATACAATCACAATCACACGATCGCAATCATACAATCACAATCATACCATCACAATCATACCATCACAATCATACAATCACAATCATACAATCATAATCATACAATTACAATCATACATCACAATCATACAATCACAATCATACAATCGCAATCATACAATCACAATCATACAATCACAATCGTACAATCACAATCGTACAATCACAATCGCACAACCACAATCAGTCAATCACACTCATACAATCACAATCATACAATCACAATCATACAATCACAATCATACAATCACAATCATACTTTAACAATCATACAATCACAATCATACAATCACAATCATACAATCGCAATCTCCCAAATACAATCTCCCAAATACAATCTCCCAAATACAATCATACAATCACAATCATACAGTCACAATCATACAATCACAGTCATACAATCACAGTCATACAATCACAATCATACTATCACAATCATACAATCACAATTATACAATCGCAATCATACAATCACAATCATACAATCGCAATCATACAATCACAATCATAGAATCTCAATCATACAATCACAATCATACAATCATAATCATACAATTACAATCATACAATCACAAT
The DNA here is from genome assembly GCF_050947335.1 of Megachile rotundata. NCBI lineage: Eukaryota > Metazoa > Arthropoda > Insecta > Hymenoptera > Megachilidae > Megachile > Megachile rotundata. The sequence continues at coordinate 4,024,505 of NW_027473318.1, read as the reverse complement.
CATACAATCACAATCATACAATCACAATCATACAATCACAATTATGCAATCACATTCATACAATCGCATTCATACAATCGCAATCATACAATCACAATCATACAATCACAATCATACAATCACAATCATAAAATCACAAAAATACAATCATAATCATACAATCACAATCATACAATCGCAATCGTACAATCACAATCATACAATCATAATCATACAATCACAATCACACGATCGCAATCATACAATCACAATCATACCATCACAATCATACCATCACAATCATACAATCACAATCATACAATCATAATCATACAATTACAATCATACATCACAATCATACAATCACAATCATACAATCGCAATCATACAATCACAATCATACAATCGCAATCATACAATTACAATCTCCCAAATACAATCTCCCAAATGCAATCTCCCAAATACAATCATACAATCACAATCATACAATCAAAATCATACAATCATAATCACACAATTACAATCATACATCACAATCATACAATCGCAATCATACAATCGCAATCATACAATCACAATCATACAATCGCAATCATACAGTTACAATCTCCCAAATACAATCTCCCAAATACAATCTCCCAAATACAATCATACAATCACAATCATGCAGTCACAATCATACAATCACAATCATACTATCACAATCATACAATAACAATCATACAATCACAATCATACAATCACAATCATACAATCACAATCATACAATTACAGTCATACATCGCAATCATACAATTACAATTATACATCACAATCATACAATCACAATCATACAATCGCAATCATACAGTCACAATCATACAATCGCAATCATACAATTACAATCTCCCAAATACAATCTCCCAAATACAATCATACAATCACAATCATACAGTCACAATCATACAATCATAATCATACAATCGCAATCATACAATTACAATCTCCCAAATACAATCTCCCAAATACAATCATACAATCACAATCATACAATCACAATCATATAATCACAATCATACAATCACAATCATACAATCACAATCATACAATCACAATCATACAATCACAATCATACAATCGCAATCATACAATTACAATCTCCCAAATACAATCCCCCAAATACAATCATACAATCACAATCATACAATCACAATCATACAATCACAATCATACAATCACAATCATACAATCACAATCATAAAATCACAATCATACAATCATAATCATACAATCACAATCATACCTTCACAATCATACAATCACAATCATACAATCACAATCATACAATCACAATCATACAATCACAATCATACAATCACAATCATACAATCACAATCATACAATCACAATCATACAATCGCAATCATACAATCGCAATCATACAATCACAATCATACAATATCAATCATACAATCACAATCATACAACCACAATCAGACAATCACAATCATACAATCACAATCATACAATCACAATCATACATTCAAATTCATGCAATCACATTCATACAATCACAATCATGCAATCACAATCATACAATCATAATCATACAATCACAATCATACAATCACAATCGTACTATCACAATCATACAATCACAATCATACAATCACAATCATACAATCACAATCATACAATCACAATCATACAATCGCAATCATACAA